>NW_026595981.1:8490500-8557476 GCF_907164565.1 Psammomys obesus | reverse complement strand
GGCAGAGGTTTGGGTGAGCTGGCCCTGGTGGCAGAGGTTTGGGTGAGATGGCCCTGGTGGCAGAGGTTTGGATGAGCTGGCCCTGGTGGCAGAGGTTTGGGTGAGCTGGCCCTAGTGGCAGAGGTTTGGGTGAGCTGGCCCTAGTGGCAGAGTTTCGGGCGAGCTGGCCCCAAGCGCATGAGCTCGGGAGACCTGACCCAGACATTGTTTGCCTTGGGGTGGCACAGACACAGGGGTGACACTCCCTCCCACCCCTCCCCTGACACCTCCGGCAGTCAGGTAAGCTGCCCGCGGGTCATCAGCTATTAAAGCTAGCCCTGCCCCTTACCAGCTGCAGCTGTTGGGAGAGCAGCGCCCTGCACCTTGCCTGGACAGAACAACAGACTGAACCCTGGTGGGGTGGGGCATAGGTGAGCCAGCACCCAGGGTGTGAGCAAGGCAGAGCTGGGCCTGCCACTCCTCTGCCTTGAGTCGGTCTAGGGATGGGGATATAGCCTCTGCCCCTTCACTCCTTACCACCTGAGGCCCTGAGAGCTGGTGAGATGACCCTGTCCATCTCTGACTTCAGCACTCAGCGGAGTGGGCCCTGCACCTTGCTTGGGCGGCATAGCAGTACTGTTCCTGGTTGAGGGGGAGCTGAGCCAGCCCCAAGGACAGACCAAGGGAGAGTGAGTCCCACCACCTGTCTGCTGTGAGGTGGTGTTGGTGTGACACCCTCCCCCTCCCCCCATTGCCACTTTCAGTACCCAGGAGAGCTGTTCCTGGAGTCATGGGAGGAGAGCAAGCCCTCTCCCCTCACTGGCTGTAGCATTCAGGAGAGCAGGCCCTGCACCTCATCTGGGCAACACCTCTCCTTCACCAACAGCCCTGATGGGGAAGGCATTGAGGAGCCAGCCCTGAGGGTGTGAGAGCAGGAGAGCCGACCCAGCCACTCGCAGGCTACAGCACTTGCAAGAGTGAGCTCCACGCCTTGATTGGGAGAATGGGTGAGCTTGGGTGCAGGTGAGCTGGCCCTGAGGGCGTGAGAGCAGGAGAGCTGAGCCTGCCTCCTGTCAGTGGCCGCCTTGGTTAGCCTACCCAGAGCAGTGTTCGAGAGCTCGTCCCGATGGAGCAGATGACAAGCAGGAAGGAGGGTTTGGGAGTTGGGGATTGTGGTGGTGGGCTGCCTCGGTTACCACTCAAGCCCAGATCCAGGGCTCTGAATCGACCTACCCCAAGATCTGTATCCTGTGTGAATGACTGGGACATGTAAAGTACCAGTCCTGCTGTTCCAAAATGGCAGGATCTCCTTAACACAGGGCAACAACTGGATACCCCATGAGGATCCATTACTGGTATCACAGAAGCCGGAGATCTCAAATCAGACCAATGACTCCTTGCAGTGAACATTTGCAAATAAAAATGAGTGAACAGAAGGGTATACTGTTGGACACACTGTGACATACTATAGGCTCCATGATGAGATGTTTTGTATGGTGTGTGTATGTGTGTGTGTATGTGTGTGTGTGTGTGTGTGTGTGTGTGTTTGCATGTGCATTATTTTGGGAAGGGAGGTTGCAAGTGGAAAGGGCAGATATGAAGACAGGAAGATGAGCAGGACTGGGCTGCATGGACTGAAACTGACAAGGAATCAATAAAACATATTAAAAAAACAAATATATAAACAAAACCCAAGATGATCCTTATGGTATCTTGCAGGTACAGTAGTTAACTGATGAAAGCACTCTTCCTATTTCCTGCAGCAGTAGATTAACCTTCCCCCTTTCTTGTCTTCTCCCTTTATAAGTTGGGTAAAAATTTCTAATAAATGGAAGCCTTGATCAGACAGACTTGGCTTTCATTCCTGCATCTCTTCTCCCCTCTCCCCCCATTCCTTCCACTCTCAACCTTAGGAACCCCGTTGAAGCCCCTCGGGATGGGGCAGGTAGTGAGCTCCCAGGATGTAGCTTTCCTGAGTCCTTGCCCACTGGCCTGGGCTTCTGGTGACGTGTTGTTGCCTTTGTGTGACCCACAGTTGGTTTTTCTGTTTTGTTTTGTTTTAATTTATGTATTATGCCAGAAGAGGGCACCAGACCTCATCTTAGATGATTGTGACCTGCCATGTGGTTGCTGGGGATTGAACTCAGGAGCTTTGGAAGAGCAGCCCAGGCTCTTAACATCTGAGCCATCTCTCCAGCCCAGTGACCCACAGTTTTAAAGGAAGCCTAGTGACGTCTTTCATTCACCAAGCTAGATTGGGGTCCAGTTATTCGTTGGTGTACTTTTAAAAAACTTTTCCCTCTTCCACCCCATCCCTTCTAAGACTCTAACACCAAGTAGGACTCTATAGAGTCCTCAGATTTAGACTCTCTGAAGCTGGCTGTTGCTACCCGCAGCTACACTTGAATAACTCCTGAGTGAGGGCTGGGGAGGTGGGGAGGGGAGGCAGGGCGACACAAGGAGGACACCAAGTCAAGTTTCATAATCAAGGGGTCAAAGTTTATTGAATAGAGAGTACAATTTTACCAGGGTAACGATAACATTTGACATTGGGAGAGCAACAGCTGATTTCCTTCATGGAAAACAAAGCTTAAGCCGCAAAAGCGGAATCAAGCTGTCTGTGATAGCCAAGATGGCTCCCACAGCTGGCAAAAAGCTCCTCTCAGGGCCCACATGCATGAGGCAAATATTCTGCTGCTCTGGACCATGTGATCAGTCCCACATCTCACAACAGTTATATTTTGGTTTGTGTTCAGAGCCTCTCTGGGATGAAAAGGAGTTTGTGCTCATCTTCCCAAGAAAAGTCCCACCAGTGTATCACGTGGACACTGACAGAAGCAAAGATGTGTTGGGAGGCATGGTCAAACACTGCCAGCAACCAGAACTTTTCCACAGTTAGAGGAGAGACAGGGCCAGTGTGTCCACCTGCGCCTCGTGCAAGGACAGATGTGCTTGGAAGGCTCTGCAGTGACAGGGTGGGTTTTCACTCTAGGGTGCTGGGGTCTCTTTTCCACCACCCTTTCTGTTGAGTTGTGTGGCTGGAGTCTCTCCAAACAATCTTCTTTGAGCTGGGGAGTCAGGAAGTCCTGCAGGTTGCTGTCCTGGAAAACAGAAAGGTCCAGAAATCCTCATCAGGAAATGATCCCGAAAACTGTTCAGGAGTCCTGAACTGGACTGAGCTGGGCAGAAACTGTCAGGAGGAAGACAGAGTTCTCAAACCTGAACCCCAAGCAGTGAGGCAAGTCCAGGCAATGGGCCAGGTCTAAGGTCCTCTCTGTGTTCCACCCTTGTTAGGTTTTGATTTCTCAGAAAACGAAAGCAGAACACTCCACCCACTTTGTATCTGCCCTCCAACCTCAAAGGGGAAATATTTCAATAGCAACTTCTTGATCAGTAAAAATCTAAAAATGAGAGGAAAGGGAGGGAGTCAGTTCTGACTTGAGTCCCGTTCTCAGAAGTATATACCTGGAAAACAATGCTGCAGCTCCGCCCCCTTCCGCAACTTTTACTAAACAGTTACATTTACATTTTTTTAACTCGTTTTTTCTTTTTTTTTTGTCACTTTTTTTTTGAGGCAGAGTCTCAAGAAACTTCCTGTGTAATCAAGTACCTTAACCTCTTGATCCTCTTGCCTTCACCTCCACACTTCTGGGATTACAGGCATGTGCTATCATGTTTAGTTTATGTTTAAATTAATTTCTAGCATAAAGGATACAGGGTTTTATTATGTTATTTCCATAGTTGTGTACTGTTGTAGTATTCTCACATTTCATCTTTCACTGCCTTTTCATTTCTCTTCCCTCAAGGACGACCTTCTGATTTCTAGATTCCTTAAATGAATTCATAAAAATAATTCCATAAAAACAATGTGCTTTCTTTTCCTGCTCCTGTCAGTGTGACCACAGCCCCACATCAGTGGCCTTACCCACCCTGTGTGTGAGAGCACCCTGCTCACCCTCACTCCCAGGAGCACAGCCAGTGGCCGCAGTTAGAATTTATTCAGACATTACCCGGAGCAGGTGTCATAGGGTTTCCATTGCTGCAGTGAGACGTCGTGACGAAAAAGCAAGTGAAGAGGAAAGGGAAGGGTTCATTTGGACTACACTCCCACAGTGAAGTCAAGCACTGGAGGAAGCCAGGACAGGAATGCAAGCAAGGCAGGAAGCTGGGCGCGAGAGCTGATGCAGAGGCTGGGCCCTCCCGCATCAACCACTCATGAAGAAAATGTCCTATATGCCTGGCTTAAACTGCAGCTTGTAATGATTTGTAATAAAAAGATCCTCATTATTTGCAATGGACTCGACTCCTGGTAGTGGTCTTTTGGGTTGTTGTGATTTGGGCACAACACAATCACCAACTCTTTACTCCTTTCCTGTGACTGGCCACCCCGAGTTGGGACAAAACCACAATGGAGACTACTGTGCCCAACACCTTGTGTCAAAATATGGCTGGACGATGCTGCAGCCCGCCCCGCTCCCCTTCAATTTATAATCTCATCCTTTGAGTATGCTGTGCAATTTCCTTTCAGGAACACAATCAGCTCCCATGTCTGTGCTGTTGTCCTTGACTGGGCAGTTTTTGCTGCCTAATTTAAATAAAGATCTAGCTTTGCTGGGCTCTTGTGACTGTTTGGGTTGTTTCCGTTTTTCAGACGCCAACACTTTGAATACAGAACGGAAACAGAAAGAACTCATCAACTATTGTTTCAAAAGTGCTCTGAAGTCCCCAGTTAGGCTCACCACCTTTGTTAGTCACCCACAAGTGTCTGCACAGGATATGGAGGGTGGGATGTGACATGTTATCTAACCAGAGAGGAAGTGACAGGAATCTAAAGAGAACAGACTTCTCTCTGAAGAATGGAGGCAGAATTCCTGGGCATGCACCTTGAGGGTCCACAGGCAATCTGGAAGGCTTGTGAGGAAAAGCCCGAGTGTAACAGAGTAGACAAGGCGGTGAGCACCCAGAGAGATGCTCTAGAATTTACAGACCACTCTCATGAGGTGTGCTTGAGACAGGAGAGTTCCAAAGATGGCATTTGCCTCAAGCACTTGTAGAACGCCTAGATTCCTGATGTAGATGATGAGGGAGGAGAAAGAGAAAAAGACGAGGAAGAAGAGGAGGAGGAGGAAGGAGGAAGATAAAGAAGAGGTTAGAGATCCCTTGGAGCAAGGTGCAGACCCCGTTTCACCCCCATAGTGCTCATGGCTGTGAGATCTCAAACCTGGGACTGGCTAACTGAGGCGTCTATTAACATGTTAGAACTGACACTGGCCTCCACATTCTCCCAGCATCCCTCAGTTCCTACCTGTTACAGGGTCCTCCTGGCTGCCATACCGTGCCCCCTACCCTCATCCACTCCGACCCAGGGACTGGGATGGGCTTTGTCTTCCCCCAGCTTCTCTGATAGCTGTACAACCCAACCACATTGGCTAGGCCAGCCCTTTTGCCCTTTTGGCCTCTTGGTTTCCTGGATTCTTGGCTCTGGGCTCTTCCCTCAGCCTTCCTTCTTCTCACATGGCCAGGCTCGGTAGGCCAGTCATGTCCAGTCTGGACCCTTCCAGATGCCCGTTTTCCCCCTCCTACCTACAACAAACCTCCTCCTCTTCCACCCCTAAGAGCAGGCATATCTTCCTTTTATTTCTTTTTTCATTCAGTGGTCTAGTCTTTTTGATCTTTCTGCTCTTTTCAAAGGTTATCAACTTACTTTGTAGAGAAATACGCTGAAGAGAAAGTGTTATGATGTATAAAGAAAGACTGCCAAGCAACCTATATGGTATAAAGGAAGGAATTTTACTTGAGAAGAGAAGGGGAGATGAATTAGGGCCTTGGAGAAGGGGTAGGGGTAACTGAACATTTGGACAGGCAGACAGACAGATGGGGACAGAGCCATGAGGGCAGAGAGACAGAGACAGAGAGAGGAGAAGAGAGAGTAAAAACCGAGAGAAACCAAGAGAAAGAGCTGGAGGTACTGGGTGGGTCCTTTTTATCCTGTGCACCTGGCGTGCACCTGGAAGTGGTGGCAGGTGATGACATCAGAGGTTGCTGGGTGGGACCACCTATAGGTAACGGAAAGAGTCTCCACACTTGTCTATTTCCAATTGATTTTTATCCTTCCCTGCCTTAGGTGCCGGAGCCCGCCGGCAGAGGCCAACAGTACCTGAGTGGGGAGTAAGGATTTAAAATAATTAAAACAGAACACACTATACAGAGGATGGCTTGGGAGGGCTGTCTGTCAGTATGACTGAAGCAGCAGCAGCATGGATTAATTCCAGGGTCTATTCTGTATTCGTAAAACAAAGACAAGTCCCATCAATTCAAAAAGAAAAGGGTCATGGAAATGCCCAAATTACATTTCAAAAACTATCTCCCTACAGTGGATAAAGTCCTATTTTAAAGCTAATTTCCTAAAGCTGTTATGGTCCTAGGTCACACAGACAAGCTTTTTAAGGAATTTGGAGAAACTTCCTCCTTTTTTTTTTGTCAAGGTAAAGGCCAAGATGAAAACATAACATTGCAGCTTAAGGAGTGGCTCTGCACACTGAGGGAAGAAAAACTGGATGGAATCAACACCACTTGGCTCTGGCAGTGAGGGCTAACCAGCACAAGTCTTCTGTTTCAGCCTTGCTCTGTTGGAAACTGTAGGTCTTTTGGCCCCTGGGAAGCATGGCTGTCAATTAACATGGACAGCCCGTGACACCTTTCTTTGGCCTAAGGCCCACCACTCAGGTTAAGGCTGCCAGCCACTGGGCCCCAGGGGGTGGGGTCCTCCTGACTCCCAGTCTCCAGCTCTGGGATTGCAATCATAGCATTTTATGTGGGTTTGGGTACCAAACTCAGGTACCCATGTGTACACGGCAGGCACCTTGTGAACTGAGCTCTCTCCCTGTCTTAAGATGACCCTTGTGAACTAAAATTCTTTCCTGACACTAACCTGAGCCCTGCTCCCCAGGGAAGAACCAGATTGTGGGTTCTGTTTGGAATTGGTTAGTGAAGTGCAATTGGATTTCACTGTTTAGTTCGGTGAGAAGATGCTTGACTTAGTAGTTCATTATTCTAAATCAGCTACAAAGTAACGGGTCTTGTGACAGTTTTAGACATATCTAGCTTTAGTTGGTTCTACATATTTCTCCTTATCTCACTACCTCCCCACATACTCCTGCCCCCCCATGCTCTTCACCCCAATATACCCTGTTCCGCTCACTCATCACATAGGTACTGTTATTCTCACCACCACCCCAAGACCTTTTCCACTTCTCATGGCCTCCTTCTACCTTCCTGGCCTCCACTTGTACTTACTCCCATCTAAATACACAACACCTGTGGAGCCATCAGAGGCTAAGATCTGTATTTGAGAACTTTCACCGTGCACATCTCTTCCCCTCCAATTACAGATGTCCAGTCCTTGTGTTCCTGCTTCCTGTTTTCTGAGAGTAATGCAGCCTCCAACCTGTCCCCAAAGATGTGTCATCAGCAGACGTTGCTGCCCTATGAAGTTCTCTGCCTGTGATGCTCTCATGAGCTCCCACTGCCTTGAGAGTCCTTCAACTTCCAAGGCTGTCTACCAGGTACCCTACCTACCCGCATGTCTCCACCCTTGACCTTGTCTCCACCTCCAAGTGTTTCTCATGCACCTCAGGCCAGTGGCTGTTCTTTGGCAGCAGAATGGTAGGGTGTCCTCTAAGCTAGTTACAGGGTATCTCAAAAGCAGGGTTTCATGAGGCCATGGTAACATGTCCTCTTACTTCCTTGGTCTTCAAAGTTCAGAGCCACAGTTCTGAATGCCACAATCCCAAGTAATCAAAACATCTAAAACCCAAAAGCCTGGAAGATTCAGTCTGGAAAAACAAGAAGAATTCTTTAAAGGACCTTTGTGATGTTGTGAAAAGATCATTTATTCTAGAAACATAATAAAAGGGCAAAACAATTTTTGGCAAGTATGACTACCCAAACATAACAAAGCTTTATGGAAGAAAGATGAAAAGCAGATGAAGTTACCAACTGTAAACTGATTGCTAAATCCCTCTTCCTCAACCTACTATGGCATCCATCTGGAGCTTGACCCATTCCTCCGCGGTAAACCTCTTCACGCAGCCGTCTTCCACGTGCCAAGACTCAGGCTCTGCAGCGAACACTGCACAGCAGAATCTCTCCACTCTCAGCGCACAGACATATGAACACACAGCTCCTGGTCTGTGCACTTCGATGAATCTGCACGTGTACTTTATGTTCTCCTTCTCCTCACAGAAGTGAGTGACAGGCAGCTGCTGGATGCACTGTTCTATTTCACCCTCTAGATGCACAAGATCGCTCTTCTCTGCCTCAAAACCAATTATTTGCTGCTTCTTCCCATCCAAACCAATGAACAAATATCCCCCTTTCGTGTTTGCAAAAGCAGAGACAACTGGAGGGAGAAATTCTTTAATGCGTTTTTGCAGTCCTTTCGCTGCAAACGGCATAATTTCAACATAGGCAGATCTGGTGAACTGGAAAATTTCTTCATGCTGAAATTCTGTCTTGTTGAAAAAGGCAACAGCCAAGTCCTCCAGGAGAGCCTCTTCCTCTACTCCAGGGCAGGCTCTCCTTGCAGGCAGCTGGGGTCTGACACGGGGTCTCCCTCCAGTGTCCTGCAGGTCTAGGAGGAACTCCAGAGCATCAGCAGCACTCACTTCTACTGAGGATGACATGCTTCTTAGATACAAATTGGTTCTCAGGGTGGCAATCGGCAGCCCGCAGACATCCAGACTCCATGATTTCACGGAGATGTAAAAGTAGCCTGCACACACCCTGAAGTCGAGGTGCCACTGAACAAATGGCAAACCTTTACAGAGAGAGGCTTCCAGATCCCGGCCTAGCCCATCCCGAGTGAGGCTGTAATTGGGGTTTTCAAGTGGAACCTTGATGGCCCCGCCTCCAGAATTCAGGAGAGCACACACAGCTTGAGAGATGCACTCGTTCTCCCTTTTTCTGAGCAGACTGTTCATTTCCTTTCTATTCTTCTCTCCAAGTGTGGTGGCCCCTACATTTAGAACCAGCTTAGCAGATTCGTCTTCCAGATCAACACTGATGCCCATTTTCCCAGCACCCTTTCCATTTGCAAGCTGACTCTCTTTCCTGGAAAACAGACAGAGCCGTTACAATGATACCTAATCAGGACAGAGCATATTCTGTATGGTGAGACCAACAGCACAGTCTTTGGCTGCACCTGTGCCACTGGACCAGTCAGTGTGCAGGTGGAGAAAGGGGTGTCACAGACTTTGCACTCAGTAGCAGAACTTACATGCACACTGGTTTTGCAGATGGAATGTTACAAGTTGTAGTTGAGCCTATTTTGAATTTTCACTCATCCCCTTTCTGGTTCTTAGCACTGTGTTCAGCCTTCTTTAAATAAACCCTCACTGGACTCTGCATGCTGTTGGTCTTTTCTTCAGGATAGGCTTTAGTTATGCAGTTTTTTAGACTTCTTTATTTTATGTCTATTGGTAATTTGCCTGCATGTATGCCTATGTAACCATGAGCCCTGGCGGCCACAAGAGGGCATCATATACCCGGGAACTGGAGTTACATGTGGTTTTTTTTTTCCCTAAGTGGGTGCTGGGAAGTGAATGTAGATGCTCCAGGGGAGTGTTCTTAAACAATGAGCTATCTCATGTATGGTTAGTGCCCATTATGTCCATTTTGCAATTAAGCTATTTGTTTATCATTGGCTCACTGCATCATCTACTTGGATATTAACCCCTTATCAGATGTGTAGGTTATAAACCCTTTCTCCCTCTGTAGATTTTCTGTTTGTTTGTTTTTTATTGCTTCTTTTGATGTGCAGAAAAGTTCCAGTTTGATGGACTTGCAGGTCCTGAGGTTTAGTTGCATGTGCTTTAGAAGATCACACCTGCACTAGTTTCCTCTCTGTTGCTGTGACAAATACCCCAACCAAAAATACCTTTGGGACAGGATGGATATATTTGCAAATAAGTCCAGGTCACCACCCACCACTGAAGGATGTCAAAGCAGGGACAGGAAGGCGGGGCTGCTTGCTAGTCCACACAGCATCATTACCTCTGACAAAAGAATTCATTTCACAACCAAAGAAATGCAGCAGGAACCACAGAGGACGTTGCTGGCTGGCCACCTTTCTTAGGCTGCATCAGGGAACAACCAAGACAGTGTCACACACACCTACTCACAGGCCAGTCTGATACAGGCAATTCCTCAACTGATGTGCTCTTCCCAGAAAATCCTAGATTGTGCCTAGTCGACAGTTAAAGGGCAACATCCAAATGACCTTTGCAAAAACCAGTACCGAAGAACGTTTTTCTGTGTCTTCTTTTAGTAGCTTTTCAGTCTGTGGTCTTACATTTATCTGTATAGCTGATTTTTACCCTTTTGATTTGTGTAATGTGGTGTGAGAAAAGATCTAACCCCCTTTCCTTTCTTCTTTTGCATGGGTCATGATTTCCTATTGGTCATAGGCTTCCTTCCCATGGTACCTCCATGCCTCTTTTTTACTGGTTAGTAGGCATGCTCTCATCCTCAGCCTCAGTGTGAAGTGAATCTTTAGGTCTCTGGGGTTGGGGAAGTGGCTCAGTAGGCAAAGTGCTTACTTACTGTGTAAGTGTGAGGAACTGAGTTTGGATTCCCAGCACCCACATAAAAAGATGAGAATGACTGCATATGCCCAAAGTCCCAATGTGGGTAGGCAAAGAGGGGGTCCCCTTGGGACTTGACTGCCATGCAGTCTAGACAGTTGGTGAGTTCAAGGTTCACTGAGAGCTATCTCAATAAATAAATAAATAAATAAATAAATAAATAAATAGATAGATAGATAAATAAATAAAGCAGGGAGCTAATGACAGGGTTCAGGGGGTAAAGACACTCTCCAACAAGCCTGATGACATGAGTTCAATCCACATAGTGGAACAGAAAACCTGTCTCCTTGTCTTCTGATTCCATACAAGCCATGGACTGGGCCCACCCACACCAAACACACTAGAGAAATAAGTAAGATGAACAACAATACAAAGATATATGACAGTCGAGTGGGAGTGACACACTCCTTTAGTGTGAGTTCAAGGACAGCCTGCTGTACACAGAAAGTTCCAGGACTGCCATGGCTCCATAGAGAAACCCTGCCTCAAAAAACACAAACAAAAAAAACAGGAAAAAAAAAAAAAAAAGACATCTGACATTGAACTCTGTCCTCCAAACTCTAATATATTACGAGTAACTAATCCCAATTAATTCCTTAATCCCAATTTCTTTTTCTATCTTAGGAAGGCTGCCCAGGAGTGAGTTCATTTGCTCTACTGATGCCATGGGGGAAATCCTCCATCCCCACCTGAAAAGGCCACTGAGAGCCATAGGTGCTGGTGTCCCCTACTTTCCCAGCACCCGGGATGCTAAAGCATGAACTGTAATGTCCTGTGTGTCTGCAGGAGAATGGCCCCATAGACTCATATATTTGAATAATTGAATTATTCAGTTGAATGATTGAATAATTAGCAGGTGTGGCCTTGTTGGAGAAGGTTTGTCACTGTCACTGGGCTCCTCTTTGAGGTTTTTATTTGTTTTTGTTTGTTTGTTTGTGAGACAGGGTTTCTCTGTGTAGCCTTGGCTGTCCTGGACATGTTTTGCAAACCAAGCTGGCCTCAAATTCACTGTGATCAGCCTGCCTCTGCCTCCCTGAGTGCTGAGATTAAAGGTGTGCACCACCATGCCCCATCCCCCACTTACCCTATTCCAGTTAGTTCTCTCCTTGTCTCAAGGTCTGAACTCTCAGCTATAACTATTTGGTTAGAGTCATCATGGAGTCAGCATCAAAGCCAAAGGCAAATTAAATTCTTCCTTTTATAAATTGACTTGGAGTCTTAGTTATGGTTATTATTTCTGTGATGAAATGCCATGACCAAAAGCAAGATGGGGAGGACAGGTTTTATTTGCTTACAAGTCCACAATTTACTCCATCCTTGAAGGAAGTCAGGACAGGGACTCAAACAGGGCAGGAACCTGGAGGCAGGAGCTGATTCAGATGCCATACAGGGGTGCTGCTTACTGGCTTGCTCCCCATGGCTTCCTCAGTCTGCTTTCTTATGGAACCCAGGACCACCAACCTGGGGCTAGCACAACCTACAAGGCCCTCTCCCATTAATCACCAATTAAGAAAATGCTCTCCAGGATTGCCTACAGCCCGATCTTATGAAGGCATCTTCATTGCCGAGTCTCCTCCTCTCAGATGACTATAGTTTGTGTCATAATGACATATATTTAGCCAGCATAACTGAACCCTCGTCCTTTTGAAATACAAACACATCACTGTTAAGCCACAACCTTTCTTGTTCTTGTTCATCCCCAAGATCACACATTAATAAAGACATCCTAATATAAATTATTTTTAAAGTGAAGAAGTCCCAGTACAACCTAGGCTATAGAGCAATATCTGCCCAAACCCACCCAAACCAAAAGCAAAGAGTCCTACAAGGTTAAAGAACTCCTTTCAGTTCAGCCCAGTCAGAAGCTGCAGCCATACCCTGTTCCATGCACTGCTGAGCAGTCTCTGTTCCTCCTTCCCTCCCAGCCCCTCCTGTCCAGCACCCCAAGTCAGGCTCTGTCCTCAGCCACCACCCTGAGTCATTGTGCATATGCAAAAGGGACAGAAATCACATTTCACACCAACGTGAGGAGGGACAATGTTCAACCCTCTCTCTGCTCTGGCAAAGTAAGAAGCCAAGCCTCTGGAATGTAGTCACATTTACAGGAGCTATGGGCTAGCCTGGGACACTGACCATTTCACTCTGACATTTGTGACTATGTGAAGGTTTAAAAGGTACTCTTTCAGGCTTGTATCTGAGACTCACTCCTTTGAAAACACACAGGTCAAGTTAGCCACAAACCCGGCACCCATGTAAAGTGAGTAACCTCCTTGAATTTTAGGTGATTTCCCAAGCAGATTTTCTCCCCTGAAACTGTAGTGGGGAAAAGTCTCTGACGAGCTCTAGTGACTTCTTTTATCATCTTGAGTACTGTTTCTCCCTGCCTGGTGGGCATTTTTACCCAACTTCCCACAGGGTCAGATGTCTAGAAAAATGGGGAACCTTCAAGGGGCCCTCAAGACCAGCAGGAGCCTGATCTACTCCTAACTTCTCATTAGCAAACAGGCACACCCTGGCCTGCTTCCAGGGACCTAGCAGCAGCTGGTCATCACAAGCCACTGCCAGGTGCTCCTGGTGTGTGCTCTGGATAAAAGGCCCCTCAGACTCCCACTCTTTTTCTCTCTCATCCTCTCCTGTGTTTCTCTCTCTGCTCCCTCTCTGCCTTCTCTCAAGTGTCTCTTCAGTTTCCTCTCTTGTCTCTCTATCTCTCTCTTTCCTTCATGTCCCCACTCCCAGATGCCTTTCACTCTCCCCTCCCCCAATAAACCTCTTACTGTAGATCTGTTTCCTAGCACAGTTCCTCAGGGTACACCTTGTTACCACCCGTAGGGTATTTTGATCCTTTCACCCTCTGCTGTCTGCCTCACCAGTTCAGGCTCAGACCATGCTGTACCTGAGCTCTCTCCTTGGACGCTTAAGCTCTCCCTCCATCCCAAGCAGACACAGGCATTTGCTCTCCCCCACAGCTCACCAGCTTCCCAAGTCCTCCGCTGCCTGTAAGTTGGTAAGAATGGGCTACGCAGACTCCAGGGAGCCGATTCCTCGTAGAAACATAAACGAATCAAGATTCCTAAGACAGGATTGTACCGATGACTCCCATAAAGTTCCAGAGCAACTGGGCGGTACCCTGGGTGAGGAAGCTAGGGACAGAAAGGCAGAGGGGGTTGGGGCTTGAGTGGGCTGTAATTCAGTGGTCACTTACCCTTCAGTTCTGCGGTGGTCTTGCTCAGTTGCCTGAAGTCCAGGACTCATGGCTGCTCCCAGTCAGCCCCCTCAACAGATGAAGCAGGCTAGTGTCACGTGAGAAAGACCCTCCAGTCCCCTACAAGTCGGCGTCAAGTCCTGGACAGGGATGTCTTGGGGGTGGGGGGGCTTTGACGCTTGAAGAGTTCTAGCTCAGGCCCTGGTTGTGTGCTCAACTTTAAGCACAAAGGAGTTCCCCTTATGCAGATTGTGCCTGCCTCAGCGCAGCTTTTAACTGCCATTCTTCCAGGAAGTAAGAGTGCTCAGGAAGCAAAAGGCGTGGCCGTTTTTTCTATTGGTCGGAATGAAACACAAAGCTCGCAGTTGAGAGGCTCTTTCAATCTTGACCTGAAGAAGGCAGTCCCCAAACCGCTAGGCTGTTCAAAGAACAATCCAGGGCTTAAGACATGGAGAGCACTGCTATACAGATGGAGGAGACCCCTCTGGGTGCCCCGAGGATCCTACAGCCCTCTGGGAAGATGAGATTCTGTGGGATTCCCAGGGCTACCCTAAGGCGATACTCCCACCCTGCCACTTTGGTAGAGTAATTCCTCCCTAACCTGTTGCATGAAAACCACCCTTAAGAACCGATGCTGTGTTTGAGTGCATAGGAACTGAACAAAATATTCAGCTACTTTGTTTCATTTTCATAAAGTGCCTTGCTCTGACTCTGCACACTGTCACCCTCTCTTAGTCTCCTTTTCCCTATAAAATACAGGCTTGGGAATGCAGGGGGCTGAAATGTTCAGTTCTATGGGCGTCTCTGCTGTGAATTGCTTTGTTTGGGGAGCATCACCCCAACTCTACTCCTGATCCACTGCCGGCTGGAAGAAGTGCAGCCCAGTATCCCACTGTCCCTCCACGCTAGGGGTCCAGAGCCGGGGCTCTTCCTCAGGGGCTGTGCTTCAACTCCTGTCACCCCCAGGACAGCTTTGAGAAAATGGCTTCACTGACCTTAAGATTCACTACTTTAATCTTTTTTTTTTTCTGATTTCTTTTTTTTTAATTTTTCATATGAATTACAGTTTATTCACTTTGTATCCCAGCTGTAGTCCCCTCTCTCATTCCCTCCCAATCCCACCCTCCCTCCCTCATCTCCCCCATGCCCCTCTCCAAGTCCACTAATAGGGGAGGTCCTCCTCCCCTTCCATCTGACCCTAGCTTATAAGGTCTCATCAGGACTGGCTGCATTGTCCTCCTCTGTGGCCTGGCAAGGCTGCTCACCCCTCAGGGGGAGGTGGTCAAAGAGTCCAGCCACTGAGTTGATGTCATAGACAGTCCCTGTTCCCCTTACTAGGCTACTCACTTGGATACTGACCTTCCATGGGCTACATCTGAGCAGGGGTTCTAGGTTATATCCATGAATGGCGCTTGGTTGGACTATCATGCTCAGAAAAGACCCTCGTGCCCAGATGTTTTGGTTCTGTTGCTCTCCTTGTAGAGCTCCTGTCCTCTCCATGTCTTACTCTCTCCCCCTTCTTTCATCAGATCCCCTGCACTCTGCCCCAAGTTTGGTTATGAGTCTCAGCATGTGCTTTGCTACACTGCTGAGTAGAGTCTTTCAGAGGCCCTGTGTGGTAGGCTCCTGTCCCGTTTTCTCCCTCTTCCAATCAATGTCCATCCCATTTGTCTTTCTGAGTGAGGATTGATCATTTTACCCAAATTCCTCCTTCTTGCTGAGCTTCTTTAGGTGTACAGATTTTTGTAGGTTTATGCTATATTACATCTAGTATCCACTTATAAATGAGTATATACCGTGTGTGTCTTTCTGCTTCTGAGATAGCTCACTCAGGATGATGTATTCTAGATCGCACAATTTGCCTGAAAATTTCATGATTTCCTTGTTTTTAGTTGCTGAGTAGTATTTCATTGTGTAAATGTACCACAATTTCTGTATCCATCTCTTCTTTAATCTTTAATTTAAGACAGGAAGTACAGGGGTTGTCCTGGGTGTCAGTAGTAAAAGAAAAAGAACACATGCAAAACTTCAACTTGGTGCTCTATACATTTCTGGGTATTGAACTTTTTTGTCTTTGCTTGGGTATCAGGAGGTGGAAGAGGAAGTTGTTCAGGGGAGTGAGTCAGCCAAGCCAGTCCAGTGAGCCATCCTCTTCCCCCACCCCAAGCCAGATCCTTGTGACCATGAATGCACCCTACCATTTCCTCAGGAAGTAAGTCACTGGGCTAGCACAAGGCCAGGACCAGCCAACAACCAGGGGCTTTGAGGCACAAGAGGAGGAGAAAAGAGGGGTAGGATAAGTAGGGGAACCAGGGAGGAGCAGCATCTTACAGAGAAATTTTAATTCAGAACATAGCTGTTCTGCAAGAGATCACCTCCAAAGACCCGGGTCTGTGGTATCCGGTTTGAATACAAACATGCCTTTAATCCAGGAACACAGGCAAGCAGATCTGAGTTCAAGGCCAGCCCAGTATAAAGCAAATTTAAGGTAAGGAAAAGCTTGGATCTAGGCATGGTGGTACATGCCTTTAATCCCCAACACTGAAGGGGTTTGTAGGAGGAAGCACCCATGCTTGAAAGTGTCTATCTAATTGAGTGACAGAAAAAGTGACTGAAAAATCAGAGAAAGAATTGACAGAATAGGATTCGCCCGACTCCTATGACAAGAGAGAGGAAAGGGACACTACTTAAGAGGCAATTCAGAGAGAGAAAGGAGGCAGTTTTGCCAGGACAGAAATAGACAGGTTGCAAAGAGAGACCAACCTAGACTTAAATGAATACCGAATGAGCCGGAGGAGAATGAGAATGAACCAGGAGATTAGAACAGATTGCTGGAGTTAGTTTGAGGGCAAACAGCGATTCAGGGGCTGAGAGAGAGGTCAGATTGAATAAGTCAGCTGGGAGAGAAATTTTGATCCAGAACAAATGAACCAGTCAGCCCGAAGTTCAGTAAAAATAAGAGTGGGTGATCTTGTTAAAGAATAGGTCTCAGAGGTTGAAAATGTTCTAGGCCTAGGTTAGATTTTTACAGAGGCTAGAAGCTTCCAGGACCAAGTCAGTCTAAGTGAGCAGACAGAGGCAGTAAGCCACAGCGACAATTGGAATAGGAGAATAAAGTTCCTTTGACAGCATCTAGACCCAGGAGGCTGCTGGGCTAAGGGGGTCCAGTGCCTGTGGTCTGTTGTGCCCGCAGGCTTTCCAGTTGTCTTCTCTTCTTTCCCTCCCCTCTTCTCTCTCCTCCCTCTTCCTAGCTTCTCCTACCAGTCATTCCTCAGAGCCCAGGTCAATTCCAAAGTCTGCAAACAGAAATTCAATTCCAAAGTGCAGGGGGTGGAAGAGACTTCAGATTAGCTACCTCTCCCCGTCTTAAGATGACCTTGTGAACTAAAATTCTTTCCTGACACTAACCTGAGCCCTGCTCCCCAGGGAAGAACCAGATTGTGGGTTCTGTTTGGAATTGGTTAGTGAAGTGCAATTGGATTTCACTGTTTAGTTTGTGAGCAGCTGCTTGACTTAGTAGTTCATTATTCTAAATCAGCTTCAAAGTAACAGGTCTTGTGACAGTTTTAGACATATCTAGCTTTAGTTGGTTCTACATATTTCTCCTTATCTCACTACCTCCCCACATACTCCTGCCCCCCCATGCTCTTCACCCCAATATACCCTGTTCCGCTCACTCATCACATAGGTACTGTTATTCTCACCACCACCCCAAGACCTTTTCCCACTTCTCATGGCCTCCTTCTACCTTCCTGGCCTCCACTTGTACTGTAAGACCTCGAGTTTCACTGCTCAAGAGCTCAGGATCGCGCCCTTCCCAGGAACACTCACAGACCACAACTCGATGCAAAAGCAAGAGGTTTATTCCAATCCTGATAGGGTCGCCCCTCCAAAGACAGGAGACGACCCAGAACATGCAAAGCACAGGGTTTTTATACCTGAAAATCAGACCACTTTTGCTCTATAAATCGATTGGTCAGCAAGAATAGCATGAAAATAGTTTACAGCTGTTTGCTTATGGTTTTTCTCAGAACAGTTCACCCTGCCCTTCAAGAGCTATCTGCACCTGGCTTCAATGCAAATAATCACAGTTGTTTTTCTCATTCCCGGGTGATCCCTCACTACCCACTCCCACCTAAATACACAACACCTGTGGAGCCATCGAGGCTAAGATCTGTATTTAAGATCTGTATTTGAGAAGTTGTGCACCGTCTTTCTTTCTGAGCCTGGGTTTCCTCACACAGTGTTTTCCATTTCTAGCCAATTTCTTGAAGTTTTTATAATTTCCTTTCTCTTTGTGGCTGAAAAAAAGTTCCATTACATATACGACCAAATTTTCATTATCTATTTGTCTGTCTAGGTTCAATCATAAATATTAAACATGAAGAAGTTAATTTTCTGTGTGTGGTTATTTTGATTTGTTTTACACAGCAAGAGAGAGAGAGATGAAGGGGGAGAGAGAAAAAATAAAGTTTCCTCCTCCTCCTTCCTCTCCCTCCCTGTCTGCACCTGGGGACCTGAAACTAGTACAGAAGAGGTAAGGGGGCAGGGCAGAGATGAGCAGAGACAAGAGGCTACAGTAAAGAAGAGACTGAAAGAATAGCAGAGCAGAGGCTAGAGAGAGAAGGAGCCCTGGCTGTTGATGTCTCTCCACCATCAGCTTCAGAAAACTGTCATTTTAAAACTGAGCTGTGGGCTCTGAGCAATTCACTCCTGGACTTACTGAAGCAATGCCCCACACATCCTGCTGTCTTTTGGCACTTTGCCTCACTCATGTTCCTGCGCTGCTGAGTCCTCAGGAAGAAATGGTGCCTAAGGCCTTGAAACTTATCTTCCTCTACCAAACCCAAACTTGTGTCCAGGCCACAGGTCCGCAGGGACACCTGCTTACACACTCTCCAATACTCCATATTTCCAGCTTTTTAATTCTCTTTAAACCATTAAAATTTAGGTTACATCACTTGAGTTGTCAATTTTTGTTGATGTTTAACCAATTATGTTGCAAATATATGTAAATTTACCCAAGGTGAACTGAAACATTTTTTAATTTTTCCCACTGAACATAATGTAGCGATCTAAGTTAACATTTTCTACTTGATTACAAGACACTTCCATACAGAAGTGCCTTCAGATTTTGCACGTTTTGCTAGATTTATTCCTTTATTCTTACATTATTTATTTAATGGTATATAAATACAGACTTGAAAGAATCCTGCAATGCCTTTACAGGGCTGTGAATTGATTTTTAGATTTTGGTGGTCCTATTTTTTTTACCTATTTACTTTTTTCTATGTATTGTTTTTGTTCTTCTTATTATTATATGAGGGCATGTTAGCCCTGGCTAGCCTGGAACTCCTGTAGACCAGGCTGGCCTCAAACTCACCCTGATCTGTTTGCCTCTACCTTTACAGTGCTGTGATTAAAGCTGTTCCCACCACACCCTGTTGTCTTGGTTTTTCTGTTTTGTTTTCTTTTTCCTGCTGTGCCAATTACTTCAGGATAGATGACTTTAGCTTCCAGACCATTCTCCTGTCTCTTCCTCCCATCTCACAGAAAGAGGCCTGAGATTACAGATGTGGATCCATTTTACCTTTTATTAAACGAAAAGGTTTGTTACCCCACAGAATAACGGATTTCTTCATGACATCTTCATACATGTATGTTATTGTATGTCAGTCTCGTTTGTGCCCTTCCCCCACTGTTCCATCAGTGTCACTTGCACTCCCAGAGCTACTTCTTTCTAGCTCTTAGCCTCCTTCTGCTTCCTCCTTACAGGTGCTCCATTGCACTCTGGATTTTCTCCTCCTTTAAGCTCTCTTTCTCTTGTCTCATGATCCCTCATGCAGATTTGTGTCCTGTACACACACACACACAAAGAGAAATGCAATCATATATACACCCATACTCATATACAAATTTATGCTTTTTCCGTCTAATTTCCATATATGATAGAAAACAGGTACTTGTGTAAGTCTGACTAATTTTGCTTAACATAGTAAATTACCGTTGTGTGCATTTTCATATAAATATCATGATTTCTTTCCTCTTTACAATTGCATAAAATTCCACTCCTTACATGCACATTTTCTTTTCTTTCTTTCTTTCTTTCTTTCTTTCTTTCTTTCTTTCTTTCTTTCTTTCCTTTCTTCCTTCCTTCCTTCTTTCTTTCTTTCCTTTCTTCCTTCTTTCTTTCTTTCTTTCCTTTCTTTCCTTTCTTCTTTCTTTCTTTCTTTCTTTCTCTTTCCTTCTTTCTTTCTCTTTTTTCCTTAGAGAAGTAAGTCTTTCCATGTTTCTCAAATTAAGCTGGCTGAACTGGTTGCTTTGAGAGGTATTTAGTCAGAAACCAAATCCTTATCTGATTCCTTTGACTTTTCCTAGGTTTCAGCCTTGGCTGGGGTTGCAGAGGCAGCAGCAGTGGTGGCCTCAGGCAGAGGGGCAGCTACAAATGTAGATGGAGAAGCCAAGAAGGCCTTGACCTTTTCAGCAAGTGAAAAGGTGTAGTCAGTCTCCACAGACAAAGCCAGGACCGGCTTGTATCCATTGGTGACAGAGTGTGGCACTGAGGCAACAGTTGGGTAACCAATTTGCAGACAAAGGCTGGCAACATTTCCTACACCCTCTAGGAAGCCAGAGTGCAGAGTCTGTTCTGTGAGGTCAAGCACTTCCAGGTTATAGATGCTGCAAGGTCAAACAATTTCTGGATGATCAGCCTGAAGGAGAAGGGGAGATGTTCAGCATGTTCAGCAGTGTGGCCTCACAAGGGGCTATGGCACCAGCTCGAGCAGCAGCTGGCATCTTACTGGCCAGCAGCATGTCCCTAATCTCAGTGAGGTCCTCCTTGGTGAACACAAAGCCCACATTCCCCTTGGAAGTGAGGCAGCAGTTTCTCCAGAGCTGGGTTGTTCTTCAGGCGCCCCCTGGTGGCCTTGTGCATCATGATGTTCTTGCCCATCAGCACCGCGGCCTTCCCTGAAAGGACATGCAGATCTGCTGCATCTGCCTGGAGCCCACATGGTCTGCTGCCACAGGGAAGCATTTGGGGTAATCATCTAACAGTTGGTGATCTTAAGGAAGTAGTTGGACTTCCAGGTCGCCCTGTCAGAGCGTCAGGGATTGCCACACAGGGTTTAAAGATGATGTCACTCTGAGGAGGACGACTGGAGAGCACATTTTCTTTATCCACTTGCTTATCACTAACTTGCAGCTGGTTCCGTTTCCTAGCTCTTGTGTATAGCGCAGCAGGTTAGACCACACATACATCCCGGGAGTAAAACCATTTAGTCGTAGTGTATGATCTTAGTGTGCTGCTGAGTTTGATTTGTAAGAATTTTACATAGAACACTTGACTCTATCTTCAGCGTGGAAGTCGGTCTTTAGTACCTGTCCTCACTGTGTCCTTATCCTGTTTTGATGTCAGGATAATGCCGACTTCATAGAGTAAATTTCCTTCTCTTTTATGGGACAGTTTGGACAGCTTTGGTATTAGCTCTTTTTTAATTGTTTGGTAGAATTTGAAAATAAACCTATCTGGTCCTGAGATTTTCTCTACCTAGTGACATTATCATCATCATATCATCATCATATCATCATCATCATTATTGTTATTATGTTGTTGCTGCTTCATTCTCATTGCTTGTAGTAGATCTATTTAAGGTGTTTGCATCCTCTTGGTTTAATTTTGGCAGTTCTCCTGTGTCTCAGAATCTACCTTTCCCAGTTTCATAGCATATAAGTTTTCAGTGTACTCTCCTTACTCTGTAATTACTCTGTATTTCACTGGACTCTGTGTTCACCCCACACACACCTTTTTTTTTTTTTTTTTGACAAGTTTTCTCTTCTCTGTATAGCCTTGTCTGTCCCGGACTCACTTTGTAGAGCAGGCTGGCCTTGAACTCACAGAGATCCACCTGCCTCTGCCTCCTTAGTGTTTGGATTAAAGGCCTTCATCACTATGCCTGATTTTACCTCCCTTTTCAGCTCTAATTTTATTGATTTTTGTGCCTTCTCTGTGTGTCATGGTTAGATTGGCTAGGAGTAGGTCAATTATTTTATTATTTTGGAGATTGTAATTACATCATTTTTCTCTTCCCTTTCTTCTCTCCAAACACTTCCATGTACCTCTTCTTGCTACCTTTCAAATTCATGGTTTCTTTTTTTTATTGATTGTTGTTATATACATATCTGCATATAAATATATATTCCTAAGCATCCCTGTTCAGTGTATAGAATCTGACTTGTATGCATGTTTGCAGGGCTGACCATTTTGTATTGGGTAACTAATTGGTGTCATTTTCCCTGGGAAAGACTTTTTTTTTTTAAAGCTCAACATTTCTCAGTTGCCTATTGTACTTTCTGCAGGGTTGATGCCTTTAGATTGTTTTGTTACTTTCTTTCAAAGAACCGGTTAATTGCTTGGTCAATTCTTTGTAATGTTCTTTTAATCATAAAGGTCTGCCCTATTCTTATTTCCTACTACCTCATGGCTTCTCAGTTTGAAAGTTCTCATGTTTCTTGAGGTGCATATGGGGTTATTTATTTGAGGTCTTTGATTTGTGTGTGTATGTGTGTTTGTGTTTTCCCTCAGGGTTTCTCTATGTAGCCTTGGCTGTCCTGGACTTACTTTGTAGACCAGGCTGGCCATGAACTCACAGCAGTCTGCCTGCCTCTGCCTTCCTGAGTGCTGGGTTTACAAGCGTGAGCCCAGTGAGGTCTTTGATTTTTATCTAAGCATTTCACAGCCATAACCTTTCCCCTTAAATCTGCCTTTGTCAGACCCCACATGTTCTGGTAGGTCTTATTTTCATTTTCATTTGATCATAGGGACTTTTAGTCTTTTCTCTCTGGTTTCTGTAATAACTCAGGACTCATTTAGGTGTGTACTGTTCAGTATTTGTACATGTGCATAGTTTCTGTATAAAATTTTTAAAAGTATATAAAGGAGAGTGAAAAAAAGCAAGAAAAAATTAAAAATATAGCAAAGGAAATCCTAAATGTGTACTATTTTATTTTACTGTTTTGTTTTGTTTTGTTTTGTTTTGTTTTATCTTGAGACAGGGACTCACTATGTAGCTGTGGCTAAACTGGAACTTGCTATGTATTCCAGGATTGCCTCGAACTCTAGATGTATAATTTTAAGAAGGATATCACTGGGGGAAATGGGTGTCAGGGCAGCTTCTTTCGGGTCCTTAAAAGCTGAGACTGCATGTTTCATCGTGGAGGGTGGGGAGGAGCTGACAAGCTTATGGACTCATGTTTTTCCTGCGGTTTATGCTGAGGCTGCTTCAGCACTGGACAGATACCAGCTGTCTCTTGTCAGGCGCCTTAGCAGTTTCCCTGTAGTGCGCCTGCGCCTTCTGCTGGTCACATCTATAGTTGCACTCTGTGGGCTGGGCAGATTGATTCTTCTGAGCTCTTCACTTCAATCTCCTTAAGGTGGCAAATGTTCTTGCTGGGGATGTTTGGGAGCAAGGGAAGAGAGCACAGTTCTGTAGCCAGTGTAGCCAGAGCACATGTCCTCATGCTTCAGCATTAATCACTGTACTATAGAAACAGCAGTGGGTAGAGTGGACACTTCTGGAACATCAGTGTTCCTCAGCTCTATACCAGTAAATGATGGGTGTGTGGCTCTCAAACATGATCCAGATGCCTCAGGCTCAGAACCACCAAACTCCAGGATATCCGTGGATGAGATTGTCCCTGGCCCCCGAGAACTGGGCTAGCCTCTCTAGGCACTTCCCAGTCGTAGCCTGGCTTCTCCCGCTTGCACCTTCTGTTTGTTAGTGTCTGGTCTTCCTGGTCTCCATGATTGTCTCTCTGGGTGTTCCCTCACCCTCAGGCAGTGACAGGCAAAACTGAGACTCCCTGGCCTGTGGGTGTTCCCTGATATCCAGCCTGCTCAATAGCTCAGCGTCTGCTCATGGAGTCTCAGGGCAATGGCTAGGCATTTCCCCCTGCCCCATCACTCACCTGCTGGAGGAGCTACTGTCTCCTCAAAGCCCGCAAATGAATTTGAGGCCTGTCTGTAAGCACCTGCATTTACTTACCAGGCCAAGGACTCCTGATATTGCCTTGAGGAATTAAACCAGGCCAGATGGAGAGCCCACAGCAAGACTGGAGCTGTGACAATTTTATTGACAGCAGTCAGACTTTATACCTTTCTTGAAAGTGGCAATTGACAGGGTCAATACAGTTGTAGTGGCCAGGATGCAACTCTATCTGTCAACTATCCACACCGACTGTTTTAGCACTCTGAGGAAAAAGTACAAACATGGCCGTGGTTTTGGTGAAATGCTGAAGTCCAGCGATTCCATTGCCCGGGCATAGCATCTCTCCAAAGGACCATGACCCTGAATTATTTTGAAGAGGCCCAAAAATGCTCTGCAGCAGTGCAGCAGTGAGGCTGTCCTTGCCCAAATTTAAAGTTTATATAATAGAAGATAAAATATGGTGAGTAGCCATATCACCTTCCCCTCTCCTTTGTTTTTAAATAACATTTAAGTTGCCCATTGGCTCTTCCCTAAAAGACTGACCCTGAGGGCTCCATGGGAGGCCTGTGATGTGCGGCACATCAAACTATCAGCAAAATCCTTGAAGGGGCAAGTGTGCAGGAGCACCAGCGCCGGTTAATGTTTCTCAGGGGCCTAGAGCAGAAAAAGCTCCGAGGAAAAGGGTGATAATATTCTTCACTGCTTTTCCTGATTAGGGGAACTGCAAAAAGGAGCAACGAATAAGACAGTGTGTACAATGACACAAACTTATTTCACCTCCCAAAGCTAGGGACACGAGTAACATCCACGTGTCAAATACAATTTGGCAACAATCCTTGGGAAGTTCAGTGGAAATGAATGGCCTTATTTTTAAGATGGCTTCTTCTTCTTCTTCTTCTTCTTCTTCTTCTTCTTCTTCTTCTTCTTCTTCTTCTTCTTCTTCTTCTTCTTCCTTCTCCTCCTCCTGCTCCTCCTCTTCCTCCTCCTCCTCTTCCTCCTCCTCCTCCTCCTGCTCCTCCTCCTCCTCCTCCTTTTTTCAGG
Organism: Psammomys obesus; assembly: GCF_907164565.1. NCBI lineage: Eukaryota > Metazoa > Chordata > Mammalia > Rodentia > Muridae > Psammomys > Psammomys obesus. Next base: position 8,532,625 of record NW_026595981.1, on the reverse strand, counting down.
AGCCAAAGCCTGCTCTCTTGAATAGTTTCCTAATATGTTACCATGTGTTGGATTATTTGAGTCTTTTGTGGGTACACTCAGTATCCTGTGGATGCCAGAAAGTTTAAAACATCAATAGTGTCTTAAGAGTTTAACTCTGAGGCCTATAAATGAGGAGACTGTAAAAGGGACTTTTCTTCTCCTGTTTCAATTGTTGTCTCTGAGGCTTACTGCCTCCTCCTAACCTAGGCCTACTCCTGGGAGCCTCCATACAATCTAAGCTAGGCCTAGACTGTTTTCTGGCTCTGAGAATTACTACTTAATAAGCTCGCACTTGTTCTTCTGAGCTCTGCGCTGGCTGGTTAAACTCAGCTGTCCTGGCTAAAACTCCTCTGTCACCTAACTTATTCAATCTGGCTATTCTCTCAGCTCCTGAATTGCTGTATTTGGCCTCAAACTGACTTCAGCAATCTGTTCTAATCTACTGGCTCCTTCTCATTCTCTGGCTCCTTCTGTCTTCACTTGAGTTCTCTCTCTGCAACCTGTCTCTCTTTTACTGTCCCAATTAAACTGCTTCCTCTCTCTCCCTTCCACACCCCTGCATTGGCCCTTAAGTAGCTTCCCTTTCCTCTCTCTTCTCATAAGAGTTTGGGGAAGGAGGGGGGAGATCCAAGATGGTGGCCCCAAGAGGACACTGTGTCTGACAAGCAGTGACTGAACAGCGACCAACAGACTGAACTTGGGCCCTAAAACACCAGGGATTTTGTTTCCCAGGTGAGAGGAAACCCCACAGTGTGGCTACAAGTGCTGGCCAGGGGATGTCTTCGCAGGTGGGCGTTGGCACTTGAAGAGTTCTAGCTCCAGCCCTCCAGGAAGGGTCCCTCAAGGGCCCACATTCCCAGACAGGGTTTGTCTAGGCTCCAGCTCACTCCCCACTCTAGGAGCCCATCCAGGCCTGCTTGGAGCCTCAAAGCCCTCTGACACTGGACTGCTGGCTGTGTCAGGCTACCCTTCCTCAGGGAATGTTAGGCTGCTAGTTATTCTGAGGTTCAGAGGTTCACAGAACAGACACAGACTCTCTCCTCTCTGCCACCTACTGACACACATATGACACAGCAGCCACCTCTGCAAGGCCTCTGAGGGAAGGCATGTTAGGGGTTTATATGGGGTTTCTTTTCTCTACAAATAAAAGAATTAAATGTAGAAAAAAAGTTGCAGCACATCACAGAGTGTGGAAAGAATGAAACCTCAGACATAGCAGACAGCAGCAGCAGAATCAGCCTGCAAAAGGCTTTTTATTAGGAGTGACGAAACACACACAGAGCAAGATAGAAACCAGAAGACCCTTAGCAAAGCAGAATGAGCACTCAGGAAGCTGAAGCCCTGTCTCTCCTTGAGGTCTGGGGCTCTTAAGGGTCTTTCACCCCCTATGTAGGATTGTTCACTTAGAACAAGACTGGAATACTGATAGGACCACAAGCTTGAGATAAACACACACTGGTTGGTCCTTGAACTTGGTTGATTGGTCAGAAGATGGTGGGAAGGCTCTGTGGGCAGGATAAAACCCACTAGGCCTTTGTTTAGGTCACCAAGCTTTTGTCTCGGGTCAGGAGCTTAGGCAAGAGGCCTGCCATCTTGTAATTTCACTATCTTTATGATCTGACCATGGCCTCTCTCTACCTGTGCCTCTTCCTTGTGTAAGAAAAGCCCTTCCAAGCTCTCCCTTCCCTCTTGAGCTCCATTTCAGTCTCTGAATATTTCTTTAGGAATCCTCACTTTGGTGGTTTGCTCTTTCATTTTCCTCCCGTTTCCCATTTACCTCTCTTCCTTAAACATCCTTCCCTTTCAGCCACACGGATTAGACAACATATAGCCCTACTGTTTCTTACAGAGAAAGCATGGTGCTGGCTGATGTGCTGGGTTTTGCAAATGAAAGCCTCCAAAGAAGCTACCTAGAGCAGCAGCAGCAGCAGCTGCCCTGAGACTGTGAGGATGCCAATGGCTGCTTCCCCCTGCCAAGTTCAGCTCCCTTGACCAGCCTCCTCTCTTCTGCTCATAACTTCTATTCCAACAAGTAGATGATCAATACATAAACACTTGATCAATGTTCTCACTTCTGTTCGTGCACTTTTATTGTAGCTTTTCATTGTATGTATAGAGCTTTGTTGTACCTCACCAGTTAACATTTGCATCAAAACGTAGTAATCTAACTACAGTAACAAAAAACTTAAAAAAAAAAAAAACGGTTGGTACTAAAAAGATCTAATATGTTATGTACCAATTAGATGAAGGTTTTCCTAAAATTCAATTTTAAATGGAATTTCCTTTTTTTTAAATTAAAGTGTTGGGGCTGGAGAGATAGACTCAAAATTTAATTACAGTTAAACAAATATATACAAAGACCCAAAATACATTTACTTTTTTGGACGGTATGTGTATGAGTGTTTCCCTGCATGTATGTATGTGATCCGCACGCATGACTCAGGCTCTCTCAGGACAGAAGAGTGTAAAGGATCCCAGAAAACAGGTGTTACACATGGTTGTGAGTGACCTTGTGAGGGCTGAAAATAGACCCCTGGTTATCTGCAAGAGCAGCCAGTGCTCTGACCTGCTGAGTCATCACTTCATTCCTAAAATGGAACTGTTCAAAAACTTAGCAATGCATAAATTTCTCTATCTGTGTGTAACTGTGGGAGTGGGTGTCCACGAGCCAGATCTCCCTGTGGAAGTCAGAAGACATCTTCCAGGAGACAATTTTCTCTTTGGAGCACCCAGATGCCTGGAGTTGGAGCCCAGGCCCTCAGGCAAGGTGGCAGATACCTTTCCCCACTGACCCATCATCTCACTGTTCCTCACGCAGAATGCTTTCACTAAGGATGCCCACCATGACTGAAAACCTGACCCTGCAGCCCCACATGCCATCACTGCTAACTCCACTGCCCTTTCCCAGTGCACATCTCTTCCCCTCATGATTACAGATGTCCAGTCCTTGTGTTCCTGCTTCCTGTTTTCTTAGATTAATGCAGCCTCCAACCTGTCACCAAAGATGTGTCATTCAACAGACAGCTGCTGCCCTATGAAGTTCTCTTCAGTGATGTTCCCATGAGTTCCCACTGTCTTGAGAGTACTTCAGCTTCCAGGCTCTCCATGAGATACCCTACCTACCTGCATGTCTCCACCCTTGACCTTGCCTCCACCTCCAAGTGTTTCTCGTGCACCTCAGGACAGTGGCTGTCCTTGGGCAGCAGAATGGTAGGATGTCTTCTAGGCCAGTTTCAGGGTATCTCAAGAGCAGGGATTCATGAGGCCATGGGAAAATGTCCTCTTAGTTCCTTGGTCTTCAACGTTCAGAGCCAAACAATTCTCAATTCCAAAATCTCAAGAAATCAAATATCGACAATGCAAAAGCCTGTAAGCTTCAGTCTGGAAAAACAATAAGAAGGCTTTGAAAGACACTTGACAATATTATGAAGAGATCATTTATTTTAGAAACATAATAAAATGGCATAACATTTTCTTGGCATAAAATTTTTGGTAAGCATAAGTATCCAAACACAATAAAGTTTCATCAAAGAAAGATACAAGCAGATGAACTGTATTCATAAAGTCACAGATCTGAGAACAAAGTGGATGAAAAATGAAGTAGATTTTTTAAAGATTTATGTATTATGTATACAGTATGCCTATACACCAGAAGGTGGCATTAGATCTTATAGATGGATGGTTTTGAGCCATCACGTGGTTGCTGGGCATTGAACTCAGGACCTCTGGAAGAAGAGCTAGTGCTCTTAACCTCTAGAGCCATCTCTCCAGGCCCTGAAGAAGATTTTAAAATATGTTGTATTGATAAAGAAATTGATCACAACAGGAAATGTGGCTAAGGAGGATTGGGGTCTGTGAGCACCCAGCTCACAGCCCAGCCATCCGGATTCTCAGGAAGGGCCACCATCTCTTGAGGAGCACCATCAAAAGTCACAACAGGTTGCCACTACATAGAAACCACCCCGAGGGGCCAAGTGCTTACAAATTTTATCCTTCACAAATGCAGATGTACAACAAGGACACTACTTCCTTTATGAAGAAAATACCAAATTTATACACAATACTCCCACATAAACTCAGTGCTGTCAATACCTTTACAGGTGTTAAGGTACAGCACAAAGAACTTGATACGAATGTAAAAAAATACAGCAAATCAAACTGTAAATGAACAATATCAACGTCTTAAACTCATACTATCATTACTTCGTAAGGAACAATCTCACACATAGAAAATCCAGGCCATGCCATAGCCCATAGAGACTGCTTGCATTGCCTAATTCCTGAGATCTCTTGACTGTCTTTTTGTAGTCTTACACCCAGGAGACACAGTGTTTCCTTTAAGAGAGAAGGAACTCTCCTCACAGAAAACAGTTGTATTCATTTTCTATGTGTCTTTGATTTAATTCTGCATACTTTGAGCCTTGTCTGTACAATTTGGATATGTGGAAAAATCCTTGTCAGGTTTTCACACACAAATCACATATTGAACAGCAATAACACATGACACTGAAGAGCAACGCAATGACAAAAACGTCTTATTACATAGACTTTTTCATCATTTTCTATAATAACTTATTAGGAAGAGTGTCTTCCAAGCATGAAAGGCACATTGCAATTCATCAGGAAGGAATGGCTATGCAGATAGAGACAGTTATTAATCAATTGGTCAATCAATCAATTAATTTTGAGACAGGGTCTCTCTGCATAGGCGCCTGCCCTGAAACTCTTTACGTGGACCAGGTGACCTGCCTCCCTCCAGGCCCTGAATTAAAGGCATAGGTTACAGGCCTCCTTCAGGACATGTTTTCAAAGCTATGCTTTCCCATTGCCTTTTGAATGGCCAATTCCTTTCCCAGAATTTGGTTTCTACTCCTATTCAAACACACATTTTCCGTAGTTTATAGAATCAGAGAACACCATCTTATATGATGTGAAATATCATTTTGCCATAGTCCATTTTCCATGTCAGGTCAGTCTCCAGTATGAGTTAGGACATTTCTCAAAAAGTAAAGAATCTAACTGTGCATCTTTAAAATTTCAGAGGTAACCTCTAGGGGGACACACGACTACAATAAATGTTAGCAACAGCTTTCTCTAAATCCATTGCTGTCTCGTTTGTTGGATAATACCTTATGGGGTAATGTATTTGTGAGCTTGAATCATATAAGGACGCTTCCTTACGACCCGAGTATGTTATCTTGATCACGATGCCTATTTTCCCGGTGTAACCACCAAGATTTATCAGCCTCTGCTTTAATGTTAGTGCAGTATGTTTACAACAGTCCTTTAACTTGGAGCCTAGTTCCCTCAGAACAGGGCTGTCATCTTCTAGCTCCTCATCTCCACGGACAAAGCTGTGCAGGGTCAGGAGACCATCCTGGGAAATATGAAGCACACCCGAGATGATGACTTCCTGCTTCTCCTGCAGGCCCACATCCAAAACCCAGCTTTCATGGATGAGCAGCCTTCCCTGAGGAAGTGAGCCCCACTCTGTCTGGAGTAACTGCTCACATCTTCGCTGTTGTGAGAACCTTTGTGTGCACAGGGCTGCTGGGGAGCATATCATCGTTCCAGACCCCACTAGAAGAGATGAGATAAATGTAACAAGTTACAGAGGCCAAATGCTGTTAAGTTCCACACTTTGTATCCAACCCAGAAGGTGAACACACAAGATACCCAACACTAACTCAAGAACTGCAGAGCCAGAAGTGCAAGGGAGACTTGGAAACTCAAACTGCCAAGGAAAGAGAGGGGAAGCAGCTGAACACTCACACTCCTCCCTTCTCCACCACAGGGAGCATCACAAGCTTGTTCTGGAGAACTCCAGGGTAAGAAGAGTCGGGGGAGCAAAGGGCAGGCTAATGTGAAGACAGAAAGTCAGTCAACAGGAAGCATCAAGGAGGTGATGAGACAGGAGAAGAGCTCGGGGAAACAGGAAGCTCCACAGAGCAAAGGAGGGAACAGACCCCATTTCCAGAGCTCCAGGGATGGGAAGAGGATGCCTCAAAGGGGCCCACAGAGTAGGCCAAGCGTCCCCAGGTGAGCATAGATTTGCACAGCCAAAAGGTAAAGCACAGGTCTTGAAAGCCTTGTATCCAGTACAGGAATTGGAAGGGACACTGTTACCTTCTACTTGACAACCATAGGTCTTAGAAGCCTTCTATCCAATGCAGAAGTTGGAAGGGACAATGTCACCTTCACCTGACAGGTTTGTAGGCTCTGATTTTGTAAAACCTAGTTTAGTTAGGGTTCTTAAACACCTCTACCTCCTTTCAAACCCTCAATCTTAGGTGGGATAGAAAGGTTAGTAGGGACACGGAATGTGGACCTCTTTAGATGTAGCTCCTTGGGGGCGATTCCACTCTCTGTCATCAGGACTCCAGCAGTCCAGTCACAGAGCAAACAGCAACAGGAATTGGCAGAAGCAGCACCGAGAGTTCTTTGGAACTTAGCAAAGCAGTGCAAAGCGAGGAGAAGCCAAGCAAAGTGTTGTCTGTCTGTCTGTGGGCTCTTATTTATCCCTTCTCAGAGTCCACACAAGGGTGTTTTCCTGCTGGAAAAAAACAGACCTCTTGCACCAGGCAGTTTCCAGCTGACAGAGATCATGCACACTCTCAAGAGTCTGTTTTCAGCTGACAAAGATCATGGTCCCTTTCACAAGTATGTTTTCAGCAATGGGTAAAGCATTTCCCGTTCACACACTTGGGACCAAAACAATAAAAGACATAAAACAACAAAACTTCCACAGCTTAGCAGTGGAGAGGATTTTGTCTGTCCTATCTCAGAATGTGACATGTTGCCAGGCACTATCTTGTGTGTGTGTCAGGAGCAAGGGAGGCAGCTTTATTGGGGGTGGTTACTGTTTGAGACAAAGTTACTCTAGGGACCTGGAAACAAGTAGCAATCCCAGTGCAGGAAGCCTGGACACAAATTTCAACACAGAGCACAGCTTAGGCAAGAAGATTTGGACATAGTCACAGCCACCACCCTAGGCAGCTGCCCTGAAAGTACCTGGAATCTGAGCACTCCACCTCGTAGCATCTGGATTGTCACAGAAAAACTGAGTGCAGGGAATGTGTGGTGGGATGCTTGCCCGAAGAGTCCATTTATCACCTCGATTAATAAAACCTGAGAAGACAAAGGTAATTTTAAGTTTCCCATAGGCCGTACTATTCAATAACTGTTTAAAAAATGTATTAAAAGTCTCAGTTGAACTATGTTTTCCTAACAGAAAATGGGGTTAGGTTCTGAGGTTACATTTTGAGGTCAAATACAAATTACAAATTAAATTTTGATGATGCTCAAATCCTCTACACTCACCGAAACAAAACAGTAAAAAGTGCAGTCATAGGAGTTGAATGTGTTCAGAATTAAATGGGGCCATTTTCTTTTGTGTTATTTACTCTTGCCTCAGTTCACAAAGGGTATCACAAAGCCCACACTGGCCACAGACTGACTATGTAGCTAGGGATGAGCTTGAGTTTCTGATCCACCTGTCTCCACGTCCAGAGACTGTGGACCATAAGTGCATCATCTTGCTTAGTTCCATAGTTTTATGTAGCAGAGCAATCGATACGAGGGATTCTTACAATCTAGGCAAGCACTGTACCAACGTAGAAATAGCCCATGCTCCATTTTTTTTCTATCTTTTCTTTTTTTTTTTTTTTAAATGACAGAAAAAACCTGCAGGCTGGTGAAGAAATGAGTTTGTGAACAGTTTGAGTCGCATTTTCAGAGATTGTATGAGTTTCTGGTGCTAGTTCCATGTGGGGCTTTTCTATTCTTAAACCAGATTAAAATGGCAGCCGTTTTCTTTCCTTCTGACAAAAATGTAGGGTTCTATTTTGTGTAGTAATGTGAGAGAAAGGAAGAATCTCAAATGAAGACTTTGGGTGAAAGGAAAAATAGATTAAAAAAAAAGAGTAAGGGGCAAATACTGGGCAGGGTTCTGAAAGGAACACAGTGTAGCCAATACCTGCTTGGAGAACAACCGAAATGGCCAAACTAAATAGTATTCTTTCCATAACCTGATTTTGTGATTTATCTGTCACTGTTAATGAAAGATGACTGACACAGAAAATTGACAATGAGAAATGAGATCAGGGCAGTGTGTACCTGAGGGTTGGCTACAGAATTTGTTGCAGTAGGAGGGATTGGAACAAGCAAGCCAGGAATAGTCTGGAAAGAGGCAAAAAGGACTTGATAGGCAGCTCAGATTGGATGAGCAGAAGTGGGGGATACAAATAGGACAGTGTCCATGAAAGGCTTACTGAACAGCTTTCTGATGGAAATGGCCATGCCACTGAGGCTAGAGACCATTTCAATGTTCTGTTTCAAGACACTGGGGCGCACTCTTCCCTGGCCTGAGACTTGGCAGGGATCACAGCTTCGCCTCATGTGAGAGGTGAAAAGGCCCTTGAAGAGAATTATGAGTTCCAGCCACTAGGGAAGAAGGCTGTATCAAACATGGCCAATGTGAGGGAAATGGTTTATAGTGTTGCTGAAAGCAGCTAAGACACTTTCCATAGGAAATCTTCTAGTGTGTAGAAGAAAAGAAGAGGCTGAGAGCTAAGGACTGTATCTAGCAGGGGTCAGTAAACTAGCTCTTGACACATGAGCAATTTTAAGGTTGGCCAAGTCCCAGAAAGCAATCTTCCAATCCCCTTAGCCAAACATAAACTGATAATCTCCTCTCCTCAACCTGCAGTGGGATCCATCTGGAGCTTGATCCATTCCTCCGCAGTAAACCTCTTCACGCAGCCGTCTTCCACGTGCCAGGACTCAGGCTCTGCAGCGAACACTGCACAGCAGAATCTCTCCACTCTCAGCGCACAGACATATGAACACACAGCTCCTGGTCTGTGCACTTCGATGAATCTGCACGTGTACTTTATGTTCTCCTTCTCCTCACAGAAGTGAGTGACAGGCAGTTGCCGGATGCACTGTTCTATTTCACTCTCTAGATGCACAAGATCGCTCTTTTCTGCCTCAAAACCAATTATTTGCTGTTTCTTCCCATCTAAACCAATGAACAAATATCCCCCATCTGCGTTTGCAAATGCAGAGATAGTTTTAGGGAGGATCTCTAAAATCTTTGCTTTGGGGGACAATTTAACTTCAGCATGTGTGGATTCGGCAAAACAGAATGTCTCCTCATAGGACAAGCATGCCCTGTTAAATAAGTCAACACATTCATTTGGTACTTCATTACAGGAACTTTGTCTGGACCCTGCTGTCTCTTGAGAGTGCTTCACGGCTCTGAGGACCTGCACTGCTTCAGGTGCTTTCAGTTCAACTGAAAATGACAGTTTTCTCTTGTAGAAATTAGTTTTCTTGGTGGTGATACGCTGAAGTAAGTTATTCCGTGTCCATGCTTTCACAAAAATGAAAAAGTAGCATCTGTACTGCATGAAGTCTAGGTGTTGATGAATTAATGGCAGGATACCACGTAAAGCATCTTCCAAGTCCAGTCCTATCCCATCTCTGGTGAAGCTGTAGTTTTGATTTTTAATGGGAGCCTTGACCACGCCCCCTCCAGAATTCAGCAGAGCACACACAGCCAGTGAGATATTTTTGGCCTCACTTCTTCTCAGGTCACAATTCTTCATCAACTTCCTATTCTTCTCTCCAAGTGTGACTTCTCCTGGGGATAGGACCAGTTCAGCATAGTCTGTCTCTTGATCGACACTGACATTCATTTTCCAAGCACTCACTGTGTTTCCCAGATGAAATCCTTTCCTGTAAGACAGACAGAGCCATTACAGCCATTACAGAAGAACCTAAGCAGTGAGAGCCAGCTCTGCTTTACCAAGCCCAGCTCAACCATACTTACTCTGAATGAGAAAGTGTGACAGTCAGATGTGATGTTTATTTAGGGACTGTTGGGACAATTTTGGACTGACTACAATAACCTGTGCACTGAGTAAATTTCAAATTAATTGTCACGACTGTTTTCATCCTCTTCTAATGGTTTTGATTTAAGAAAAAGAGAGAGAGAGAAAAACTTTATTCCATGTATTCATCTCCATATCACTCTGTTCTATGGAGAGCTTTCAAACCTTGCAGTCTAATTTAATTATATCGAAACATTTTATTCAGTGCAATTAATACCAAGTGGGAAACAGTTCATGGGATTGGAAAAACAGAGCCACCACCAACACATCAACTTTTCTTTTGAGGTGTTTTGAAGCTGTAGTTGCCTGTTTGGACACTAGGGAGCACTGACAGCTAAAATGACAGCTATAAACCCAACCTTACATGATAGGGAGTATAGAGAGGTGGAAGGGTGATGTGGGCTTTACAGTGGCTTGGCCAAAACGAAACATGTGCAAAAAACATGCATGGGTGTCCACTGTTGTGGGGTGACCTCCACCAACTCCTTTTTCTCCGGGAACTGAGTTTGCATGAGGCACTAGGGCCCTCAGTGCTGTCCCAGTATGGATGCTCAGCATTCCTTTGCTCTGTTTATTTGTAACTCTTTCATCGTCGTTAAGGGAGCTGCGTGTATCTGTATGTTATTGTTCTGGAATGTTTGTTTTGTTTTTTTTTTTTTGCATGCATGTATGGTGCCTTTGGAGGCCAGAAGATGACATTGGGATATCTGACTTAGAGTTTCAAATGGTTGTGAGCTGCGCTGTAGGTGCTAGGAATTATCTGGTGGGGCCAGGAAGATTCCTTTTGTCTCTAGACTTCTCTGTCTTGGGCTGAGGATATCCCTTAGCTCTGGGAAAAGTCTGGGAAAGGTCCTGGGTAAACGTGACCCAGGCAGCTATAAGTGCGAACGTACATGGCTAAAAGGCCTGGAGAGTGTTGCTTGAGGGGACAGGCCGCCTGGCCGGACCCATCAACTTATGCCTCATGTAACTTCTCCTTAGCCCCCCAACAGAAGAGACATCAGCTTATCACTCCTGGAAGTCTCCAGTTCGCCTTAAAAGGCCTGTTTGCCTTTGCCTCAGGGTTGCCATTTTCTAGAATGGTCGACTCCTGCATGCTGGAACACATCACTTAGGACAATGTGCTCTCGCATTTGCATACTCTCAGAGTCTGACTTGTGTCAGTCATCTTTGCACCCTACAACTCCAGGTCCTGTAGAACAGCAGCCAGTATTATGAATTGCTGACCCATCTATCTAGTCCTTGTCTATCTGCCTTCTTTCCTTCCTTCCTTCCTTCCCTCCATCTTTTCTATACTAATAGAAATGCTGTGTATCTGACTGCAGAATACACTTATGAAATATGTAAATATTATGAGATAGTTAAATTAAGATAAATGATACTCTATACAAAAAAATTATACAAGCTCTCATTTTCGGGTGAACACTAACACTGACTTTTAGAGCTACGTCTGTTGTTGCGTCCTGTAATCCCAGCTACCCAGGAGGCTGAGGCAGGCAGAAAGTTCACGAGTTCAAAGGCAGCCTGAGCAACTTAGCAAAACTCATTCTCCAAACACCAAGTAATCAGAGCTGGAGATGGAGTTCACCTGCACAGCCCTTGCTCAGTGTGTCCTTGGCCCTAGGGTCCACACTCGGCACACAAACGTAAACCTAATTTCATAGCTTTCAAAGGAGAACACACTGTTGTTTGCTGTAGGCACCCTGTTCTGCCACAGCCCCTCTCACATGACAGACATTTTATAGTCCCTCAGTAACAGCTCCCAACAAGCAAGCCTGCTTCTTGTTAACTTCTAACTGCTCTCCTAGTTCTACTCTATTCCTGAGGGTGGGATTCCTCCCCCAACTACCAAGATCATGGGCTTAAAAGTCCATGGCCTAAAAGTGAAACTCCTTGACTTCATCTTCTGCCCCTAAAATATACATGTTCCAGCATCCTGCTTCCTCAAGGGCTGCATCCAGAACTCAGGTGCTGCTCTGGCCTAAACCTCACAGACTGCATCAGCTGGACCTGCAGTTTCCAAGCCGCAGATGGTCTCACAGGTCCTGGGCAGCAAACACAACAGCCTGCTCTTGGGACTTGGCCAATGCTCCAGCTTTTTGCCCCATGCCCCAAAATCAGTGCCCCCAATGTCAGCCGGGAGGATCCAGAAAAGATTCTTCACCCATTATCCATTTATTATCAACAGAAGGCTGGGATGTTAACGTCCCTATCTGCTGCAGGGCATGGCTGCCATAACCTGCCCTCCACCTAGGGGCAGGGCTTCTCTCCCAGTGGCCATTCACTATATAACCAGACATCTCGGTCCATCAATCCTTTCCTCCCTTTCTCCCCATTTCCCCCCTTCCTGCCTGCTCTCTTACTTCCCCCTACCATCAGTGCATGCTCCCCTTCCCCTCCCCGTCCCTAAATGCTCCCAATGAGCCTGCATTTATATAATATAGCTTCATCTCTCCATTAGTTCATTCACATTCACTCTGGACTCTCTAAGATGTCCCTGCCTCTGACCATGTTCCCCCTTTATCTACCGTATACATTTTCTTCCAGGATACCTTGGACCGGTCCTGTTCCTTTTCTTTTTCTTATTCTTCTGAACCAGTCATGTTCCTTACCTTTTTGAAATTTCTTTAGTTTTTCATTCAGCCAGGAAGGTGGACTCAGCAAACAACCATTCCGGGGTTCCTACAAAATGGCGCTTGAGGCATAATCTGCAATGGCTCATAAAGGCAAACCCATAAGGCCACGGTCTCCTCAGGTCTAATCGGGAGCAAGTATGTTCGATGCACTTCCTGCCTTCGTATATCCCGGCAAAATTCAAGGAGGGGCCAACCTAGGTAACCCCACTCCGCCTACATGTGATCAGGCACATCCGGTGCAGCTGTGCCAAACAAACTTGTGGAGGGGAGCGAAACCTGTCGCTTTTTTTCTTTTCTTTTTAAAATAATAAACGATGGCCTCTGGCATTTCAGGAAGTGTCTGTCTTTGGGCAGCGGCTTTCAGATTAGGGGCAGTTCTGTTTCCTGGACCTCTTAAGCACAGAAACTAAAACGGAACACACAACTTTGGCTCGCCCCCCCCCCCAAGCCTATTTCCCATGTCTCCTAGGCAACGTCTATTTTCCGCAATTCCGTCAATACTTTCTTCCATCTTAGAACACATGTGTAGCAGTCAGAGGCTAAGATTCGTGTGTGTGTGTGTGTGTGTGTGTGTGTGTGTGTGTGTGTGTGTGTGTTTGTGTGAGGGAGAAACAGTGGGGAGAGAGAAACTTCCCTTATGTGTATGGACCAAGTTTTCATTATTCTTTTGTCTGTTGTGGTTCAGTTTTAAACATTAAACATCTAGAATTTAATTTCCTGTGTATATTTATGTTTGTTTGTTTGTTTGTTTGTTTTTTACAGAGAGATAACTTAAATGGGTAGATAGGGAGGTGGAGAGGATTTTGGAAAAACTATGGGAGGGAAAGCATCCAAAAGCATTAATGAGAATAATGAGAATACCAAATATTGTATGAAATTGTATTCAATAAGAGAAAATTGAAAACTGAGAGGGCTGTCTTTAAGAATCAGGACAGACCCAGAAAGTGTAGAAATGCTTTGTTACAAGGAGTCTGTGCAGAGAAGAAAACCTCCCTTCCTTCCTCTTTCTTTTCCCTCTTCTCTCCCTATTCCTCCCCAGTTCCTCCCTGCCTGTACCTGGGGACCTTGAACCAGTATAAAGAGGTGAGGGGGCAGGACAGAGATGAGCAGAGACAAAAGCTACAGTGGAGGTCCAGGGGAGAAATAAGAAGACACTGAAAGAGCAATAGGAGAGCAGAGGCTGGACAGAGGAGGAGGACCCCTGGCTGTTGATATCTCCCTACCACCAACTTCAGCAACAAACAGTCCTTTGAAATCCCTGAGCTGTGGGTTCTGAGTAATTCAGCACACTCCTGGTCTTACTGAGACAATGCTGCACACTTCCTGTTGTCTTCAGGTGGTTCGCAGCACTGCTCCTTTCCTGAGCTGCTGGTCCTCAGGAAGAAATGGTGCCTAAGGGCCTTGAACCTAAGCTTCCTCTACCAAACCCAACTTGTGTCAAGGTCCACAGGTCCATGGCCACACCTGCTGTTTGCACTCTCCAATACTTCACATTTTCAGCTTTTTACTTTTTCAAACCATGAAAGTTTTAGTTTGCATGTCCTAAGTTGCTATTTATCGCTGTTTAACCAATCATGTTACAAATACATTGATATTTACTGGAAGCAAACCGATCTCTTGATGAGTTTTTCCAGTGATCGCAGTGCAGCTTTGTATGCTAACATTCTCTGTCTAGAGCAAAGTTCCATGTGGAAAGAGGGTGATGGCTGAGCACTTCATGAAGAGCTTAAAACCCAGGACAATGGTGGTTCCAACATCCAACCACAGAGCAACTCAGCCACAGAGCAACACAACACAGGAGCATTCTTTTCCCCTCGGTTCCTGACACGACACTGTGAGAGGGTGGCGTGGATGGCAAGTGTGTCCTCCGTGAAGAGTGGCAGTTGCCAAATGCAGAACCTAGGTGGACTATGATCAGGTCTCTGCTTGCCCCAAAGTTGCTTGGAAGTGGCAATAGATGTTGCTCCAATGGATGCCACATTGCCAGTATTTGACTTAAAGGCAACAGAAAAACTGCAGCTGCAAGAGAATCAGTCTAATTCTTTCTCCTCCTGGAAACAGGAGAGGAGAACTGCCTCATGCAAGACCCCCACCCCCTGAAGCAAGGAAACAGGCTCCCATGGGAAGACCCACAGGAGAGACACTGTCCTGAATATCTCCTCCCTCCTCCATCTGCACACCCCTTCCCCACCCTCCATTTCCTCCTCCCTCTCGCTTCAGCTCCTTTCTTCCTTCCATATATTGATGGATTTTGCAAAGTAGAGAAAATGCTTCATGTTTGTCACCTCAAGCCCTGCTCTTTTGACTAATCATGTCACAGTCACTTACCTGCAAAAGGATCATTTCATTTTCATTATGGCCAAGTAAAATCCCATCGTGGACCTTTCTTGGTCCATTCATCTGTTGATGGACCCCAGTGCCCACCCAAATCCTGGCTACTGTGAAAAGTGTCACAGTGAACACAATATACGGGAATCTGTTCTCTGACTATTTAGAGTCCTTCCCTTGTCCCAGAAATGTTGTGACATTTTAAAAAGAAACAAAAGCAGGCTTTAATTTGTCTAAAAATCTCAGCACAACTTGATGGAGAGCAGAGTGCATTAAAACAGGGCTTTTTCTATGAAGTTTGCTTTTTCTCACTTATACTGGATTTATAAAACCTTAAGGTTGGATTTTGAAGACAGCCTGGAGGAGGAGGAAGGGAGTCCCAGCCAGGGGATATAGAAGGGACTCCTGTGAGCCTTTTGGCAGAGACTAAACCACATGCTGGTCCCCTTGTCCTTCTCTGATGGCCTCCAGGAAGGGTTACTAACCACAGGAGGGGCTGCTGGAATTGGGTGATGAAGTTCACATACATTCAAGACTTTGCTCAGCACCCATGGGTATTTCTGTTTTTCTTTTCTCTTCCTCTCAGGGGCCCCTAAAAAGTTATTCCTCTTACACTGGTCAGTTTCTTCCAACAATATAGCATCCCATCTAGTTTCAGTTAAATTGTGGAATGTTCAGACCTGCCAGCGGTACAAATAATGACACAGAGGTGTTTTAATATTTTAAAGCTTAGGCCTATAGCTGGGCAGATTCCCAGCCAACTTTCCAGCTTAACCCTACGAATTCTGGGACTACACTCTGCCATGTGGCCTGCTTTACCTCTCTGCTCCTGTTCCCCTCTGTCTGCTCATCTCCCTGTCTTCTGTTGTCTTCTCCCAGAATCCCTCTCTCACAGAAGTTCTGCCCTCCACTCCCTGCCCAGCTGTTAGGTATCTGGTATTTATTACAGACGATAGGCAAGTGAACAAGGATGGATTTTACAAAATATTAGACCAGTGATGGGACATAAAAATGATCACACCAAGATCCAGCAATCACTTAGCTCTCTGGCTGGTACTTAGCTCTCTGCCAGTTTAGCAATCAACAACTGAATATACGGACACACACCTTCACACAGTGGAACCCAGCACTGGTGTAAGGGTTTCACCTTGGGCTTTGGGGAAAGATCATTAGTCCTGATTTTACTCAGTTAGTAGATGAAATCAAGAGTCCATGACATCTTGCCTTCTCTGCCCTGAGAAGGTTCCACACTGCAAGCCTGTGAGCTCCTCTCAGATGCCCTGTCTGAGATCCTCAGTGTCTGTCACAGTGGCATGTCTGAGATACACACAGGAAGACACAGTTGTATGGGCCTGTAGCTTTGGAGGACCCTGTGTGTGCAATGGACCGGGTGCTTTTGGAAGCAGCACATGGGGCAGTGAACCTGTGGAAGCACAGGGCTCTCCATCTCACTGCCAGGGTGAAGAGACAAAGGCCAGAGCACACTAACTCCCTCCACACTCTCCTGAGACCACACACCAAGCTCCTGTTGTGCTCTGTTTACACTGTTAGGGGATTTTTCTGAGACTCTCCATTAGGGACATCCACTCAAGAGCTCACCACTGCCAGTTAGGGTCACTCTGAGGGACAGGCCTAGCAATTGTCTGCTCTCAGGGACCAAACAGCAGCTTAACTTATCACCAGCTGCCACCAGGTGCCAGGTGTGCCAGGTGCTATGAATGAATGGACCCCAGCCACCCAGCTCTCTCTCTCTCTCTCTTCATTCTCTCATGGCTTTCTCTCATCCCTCCAATTTCCAATCTGTGTCTCTCATCTCTATCTTCGTCCACTCCTCTCTGCCCTCTCTCTTATATCTGTGTATTTGTCTCTCATGTCTCTCTCTTGTTTTCTCTGTCTACCTGTCTGCCTTTATCTCTCTCTCATGTCTCCACTCTGAGATGGCCTTTGGCTCTCCCCCCTACCAATAACCCTGTTACATGACATCTGTTGAATGACACAGTTTCCCAGGGACACTCCTTGGCATGGGTCCACCAGTGACACCCTTTGCCACTCTCTGCATTTTATCTTGTCAACAGGCCTTTAGGACATGGAAGTCCTTTAGGACTGGAAGCAATACTCAAGATCCAAACTACAGATTTCTACTCCAGTTCCCAAAAGTTCATGTCTGGCTCATGAAGGAAAATGATTTTAATCCACCAGGAAAAACCTTGAAGTCTCAACTGCTTCTGCCACCTGCCTGGGTACAGAGCCACTCACCCTGGATATTTTGCTAAGTTTCTCTTTTCAAGTAGTTCTTTGTGAATTTCACACCATGCATCCCAACCTACTCAACTCCCTCTCCCCTCCTATCCACCCTCCACACTGTCAGCTGTCTCCTCCCAAAAGAGTAAAAAAAAAAAAAAAAATTGTGGAAGCTGTAGCTTCACACTGTGTCCCACACTATACCCTTTTGTTTCCATTCCTTTCCCTGCAAATATTCATTGTAATGACTTGCTGCTCTGGTAGGAGGCCTCCAGCTTCTGCTACTCTATCAATACTGGGTCTCCTCTCAGATATCCTATTGTTGACCTATGACATGGAGCTCTGCCCCGGCCAGTGGAGCTAAAGTTATGGGGGGGGGGGGTAGAAGAGAATCCGATCCTGTGAAAAGATGAGTGAGAGAGAAAAGAGAGTCCAAGAAACAGGTGCTTGTCAAGGACTAACTTTACTGAGCAAAATCAGCTTTTAAATAGGGTTCAGGACAAGGAAGTAGGGTGGGTGAAAAGTTACAGATTCTTCTCGGCCAGGGGCCTGAAACATCTTGTGCTAAGTCACGGTTCTGTGAGCACATCTCTGCTGCTGCCAAGCCACGGTTCTGGGAGCACATTTATGCTGTTGCCAAGCAGCATGTTTACCGCAGGTAAGGGAACGGGCAAGTTGAGGCAAGTTGGTGAGCTTCCACAGGTGGTCCCTGACAGAGTCCCTGTACTTCTGTCTATTTAGGACTGTCCCTTTCTACACTTCAGAAATTGATGGATGAGGTAGATGTTGGGGCAGGACAACTCAAAGCCCTGGATCTGGGCCTGAGAGGTATGTGTGCCTGCAGCTCTCCAGCCCTATCACCCTCACAGCCTTAGGCCAGCTCAGCAGCAACCTCTGCAGCAGAGCCAGCTCTGCTCTGCTGCCTGGGTGAGATTCAGGGACCAATGTGCTGAGTGTTGCAGCTGGTGAAGGACCTGGCCAGTTATTTTCTCCTAGTGAGCAGGCTCAGTAGGCAAAGTGCTTGCTGTGCAAGTGTGAGGAACTGAGTTTGGATTCCCAGCACCCACATAAAAAGATGAGAATGACTGCATATGCCCAAAGTCCCAGTGTTGGTAGGCAAAGATTGTATCCCTAGGGGCTTGCTTGCCGTGCAGTCTACACAGTTGGTGAGATCAAGGTTCACTGAGAGATTCTATCCCTAACAACAACAACAGCAAAAACTGCATAAATAAATACATGAATAGATAAATAAATGAATAAAGTGGAGGGAGAATGAAAGGATTCAGGGGATAAAGACACACTCTCCAAAAAGCCTGATAACATGAGTTCAATCCCTGAAATCCACATAGTGGAGGAGAAAACCTGTCTCTTTCTGATTCCACACAAGCCATGAACTGGCCCCATCCACACCAAACACACTAAAGAAATAACATGAAAAACAACACAAAGTATCTGACAGTCCAGTGGTGTGACACACTCCTTTAGTGTGAATTCAAGGACAGCCTTCTGTACAGAGCAAGTTCCAGGACTGCCTTGGCTACACAGACAAACCGTGTATGGAAACCCACAAACAAACAAACAAAGAAAAAAACAAAACAAAACAAAAAAGACAAGAAAAAAAAAAAAGACATCTGACATTGACTTCTGTCCTCCAAACTCTAATGCATTACAATATGCAATTTATCCCAATTAATTCCTTAATCCCAAATTCTTTTTCTATTTTAGGAAGGCTGCCCAGGAGTGAGTCCATTTGCTCTACTGATGCCATGGGGGAAATTCTCCATCCCCACCTGAAAAGGCCACTGAGAGCCATAGGTGCTGGTGTCCCCTACCTTGCCAGCACCCAGGATGCTAAAGCATGAACTGTAATGTCCTATTTATGTGTCTGCATGAGAATGGCCCCCATAGGCTCATATATTTGAATAATTGAATTATTCAATTAAATGATTGAATAATTAGTAGGTATAGTCTTGTTGGAGAAGGTTTGTCACTGAGCTCTTCTTTGAGGATTTCATATGTTTTGTTTGTTTGTTTGTTTGCTTGCTTGCTTGCTTGCTTTCAAGTCACGGTTTCTCTGTGTAGCCTTGGCTGTCCTGGACATGTTTTGCAAACTCACTGTGATCAGCCTGCCTCTGCCTCCCTGAGTGATGGGATGAAAGGTGTGCACCACCACGCTTCATCCCCCACCTACCCCATTCCCAGTAAGCTCTCTCTTTGCCTCAAGGTCTGACTTCTCAGCTGTTTGGTTAGAATCATCATGGAGTCAGCATCAAAAGCCAAAGGCAAATTAAATTGTTCCTTTTAAAAGTTGACTTGGAGTCTTAGCTATGGTTGTTATTTTTGTGATGAAACACCATGACCAAAAGCAAGATGAGAGGGGGAAGGTTTAAGTTTTTACAAGTCCACAAGCTACACCATACTTGAAGGAAGTCAGGACAGGGACTCAAACAGGGCAGGAGCTGCTACAGATGCCACATAGGGATGCGGCTTACTGGCTTGCTCCCCATGGCTTCCTCAGTCTCCTCTCCTATGGAACCCAGGACCACCAACCCGGGGCTAGCACAATCTACAGTGGACTGAGCCCTCTCCCATCAATCACCAATTAAGAAAATGCTCTCCAGGCTTGCCTACAGCCCTATCTTAAGAAGGCATCTTTGTCGCCAAATTTCCTCCTCTCAGATGTCTATAGTTTGTGTCCCAATGACATAAATCTAGCCAGCATAACTGACCCCTTTTCATTTTGAGATACAAACACATCACTTTTAAGCCACAACCTTCCTTTTTGTTGTTCATCCCCAAGATCACACATTAATAAAGACATCCCAATATAAATTATTTTTAAAGTGAAGAAGTCCCAGAACAACCTAGGCTACAGAGCAATATCTGCCCAAACCCACCCAAACCAAAAGCCAAGAGTCCTGCAAGGTTAAAGAACTCCTTTCAGGAGGGGGACCGAGCTGTCCAACGAGATGCCTGAGATTTTAGCCGGGTCTCCCCGCCCTCCGACAGATGGCACCCCATCGGCGGGGGGCAGAACAGGTAGTGCGGGACGGCTACACACCCCCCACAGAAAGGGAGGGGTCCGCCCCCACTTTCCTGGTGAATTTTTACAAAGGCAATGCCGAGGACACCTAAGAAGCCCCGCCCACGCGAATGCGCTCTCCCCTGGGGGGCGGGACCAAGCGAGGACCCCTTCTCACTCCACCTATTTTTGAGGAGCTGCCTCAGGGGAACCGAAGCAGTCCATTAAGGAGGCAGCTGTGCTGGGTGCCTGGGAGACCCTGGGCTTCTGAGGACTCGGGGGAGAGGGGAGTCGTGCCCAGAGAGGAAGAGGGATCTTCCCCAGAGTCAACCACAGTTGCTCGATCTGGGCTAAAACGAGGTCTGGACAACGCTGGTAACTGCAGAGTCCCAGGGATTTGTCTTGTCGTCGTCCTCTCGAGGAGAGAGCTCTGAAGGTCTTCCCCGAGCCACCTGGCTGGGAAACATGCCCGTAGTGAGAAGAAGCCGGAAAGCGCCGCTGGATGGCTGGGAGCTGATCGAGCCAACCCTAGACGAATTAGCTCAGAAGATGAGAGAAGCTGAGGCCGAGCCCCACGAGGGAAAGAGGAAAGTGGAGTCCCTGTGGCCCATCTTCAGGATCCATCACCAGAAAACGCGGTACATCTTCGATCTCTTCCACAAAAGGGAAGCCATCAGCAGAGAGCTGTACGAGTACTGCATCAAGGAAGGCTACGCCAACAAGTTCCTCATCGCCAAGTGGAAGAAGCAGGGCTACGAGAACCTGTGCTGCCTGTGCTGCATGCAGACCCGGGACACGAACTTCGGCACCAACTGCATCTGCCGGGTGCCCAAGAGCAAGCTGGAAGTGGATGGCATCATCGAGTGCACGCACTGTGGCTGCCGAGGCTGCTCAGGGTGAGCTGCCCTGTCCTGTGCCTGTCACCCCCCCCCCAACCTGGAGTGCTTTCTCCTCCTTCCAAGCGCTGGAAATCGAAGTGTCGGCTGTGCGCGTCCTCTGAGCAGTGCAGAAATAAAGCCTTTTCACACACCCCCCGCAAAATGATGATTTCTCTCCCCCACCCTCCAGTTTCCATCCCAACATTGTATTGTGATGCTTATTCTAAGCATCGCCTGTCTCAAGTTTGTGTAAACATGCCACCATTTGTTCTCTAAATTGTCAATTAAAACAACCAGCCACGTTGCTGAGCAATGGAGAGAATGGGGTGGATAGCCTGGTCCAGAATGGGAGGAAGAGGAAAGAAGCGGGAGAAGAGAATCTGGAGGAGAGGTCCTGGAACCACATGGAGAAATGAACCGCACCTAAGATATCACTAAAAGCAAGTATAATGGGTGAATCTGAATGGTAGGAAACTGCGGAATTGTAGGTTTAGGATGCAGTAACTATTGCCCAGCATTGTGTTCTGGGTTAATTAATTAAATAAATCCTAGTCTCTGTGTGGTTATCTGGTTATAGAGTTGTTTAGGAATAACCACTGCTTAACTAAAAGATGTATCAATAGCTCTCCCAGAGTGTTGAGTAAGTCCTTTCTTCCTTGTAAGCAAGTCTCCTCATCAACCGAGGCTATGAGCAGATCATCCACATACTGCAAGAGAGGAACTTGGGGGTGCTGTTCTCAGTACTCACACAAGTCTTCATGTAAGGCCTCATCAAAGATCATTGGAAAGTTTTTAAATCCTTGAGGGAGTCTAGTCCATGTCATCTGTCCATTTATTCCAATGTCTGGGTCATGCCATTCAAATGCAAAATATCTCCTGGCTCTTTGGGGCTAGAGGCAGACTGAAAAAGGCATCCTTCAAATCTAGAACTGTGTACCATTGGTGCTCTGGGGGCAATGCATATAGGAGAGTACATGGATTAGGCACAGTAGGATGAATGTCCATCACCCGTTTATTGACCTCTCTGGGGACCTGAACTGGCTGATAATCATTGGAATGTGGCTTATTAACCAGTAGCAAGGGTGTATTCCAGGCTGATTGACATTGCCTGAGAACCCCCAACTCTAGTAACCGATATAAGCCTAAAATGACCCTTTGTTTCTTACTTTCCCAGGGCAGAGAGAGAGACAGTGTTGAACTTAGTCGCTATTCACTTTGGTGTGAGATGTGATTTCTGTTCCTTTTCCATATGCAGACTGAAGCAGGGGTGGTAGCTGAGGACAGCTCCTGATCCATGAGATGCTGGACAGGAGAGGCTGGGAGGGAATGAGAAACAGTGACTGCTCAGCAGTGCTCAGCAGAATAGGGTGGAGCTGCAGCTTCTGACTGGGCAGAATGGAAAAGAGTTCTTCACCAACCGTACAACTGACAGAGGGCTGATATCCAGAATATATAAAGAACTAAAGAAATTTAAAGGCAATAATTTAAACAACTCAATTAAAAAATGGGGTATGGAGCTAAACAGAGAATTCTCTGTAGAGGAATTTAGAATGACAGAGAACACCTAAAGAGATGCTCGACATCCTTTAGCAACCAGAGAGATGCAAATCAAAACGACCCTGAGATTTCACGTGACACCAACCAGAATGGCTAAGATCAAAACCTCAAATGACAACACATGCTGGAGAGGTTGTGGAGAAAGAGGAACCCTCCTCCACTGCTGGTGGGAATGAAACTTGTACAACCACTTTGGAAATCAATCTGGCACTTTCTCAGACAATTAGGAATAGCGCTTCCTCAAGATCCAGCTATACCACTCCTAGGCATATATCCAAAAAAGGCTCAAGTACACAACAAAGACATTTGCTCAACCATGTTTGTAGCAGCTTTATTCGTAATAGCCAGAACCTGGAAACAACCCAGATGTCCATCAACGGAGGAATGGATACAGAAAATGTGGTACTTTTACACAATGGAATACTACTCAGCAATTAAAAACAAAGAAATCATGAATTTTGCAAGCAAATCGTGGGACTGAGAAAAGATCATCCTGAGTGAGGTATCTCAGGAGCAGAAAGACATACAGGATATATACTCCTAAGTGGGTACTAGACCTATAAGATAAGATAAACACACTAAAATCTGTACCCATGAAGAAGATAAACACCAAAGAGGACCAGGGGTGAGATGATCAATCCTCACCTGGAACGACAAAGGGGAGTGACATGGGAAGTAGGAGAAAACAAGGAACAGGACAAGAGCCTACTGCAGAGGGCAACTGAAAGACTACCCAGCAGTGTATCAAAGCAGATGCTGAGACTCATAACCAAACCTTTGGCAGAGTGCAGGGGATCATGAAAAAAGGAGGACCAAATAAACCAGGGCACAGGGGTCTTCTCTGAGACTGTTTATCCAACCAAGGACCATGCATGGATATAACCTAAAACCCCTGCTCAGATGTAGCCCATGGTAGCTAAGTACCCAATTGGTTTCCTCAGTAAGGGGGACAAAGACTATTTCTGACATGAACTCAATGCCTGTCTCATTGAGCTTCCCCTCCCCCCTGAGGGAGGAGCAGCATTGCTAGGCCACAGATAAAGACATCTCGGCCAGTCATGAAGATACCTGATAAGCTAGGGTCAGATGGAAGGGGAGGAGGACCTCACCTATCTGTGGACTTGGAAGGGGGCAGGGAGGAGGTGAGGGAGAAAAGGTGGGTTTGGGAGGGAAAGAGGGAGTGGGCTATGGCTGGGATTCAAGTGAATGACCTGTGATTAAAATAATAAAAAAATACTCAACACTCTGGGAGAGCTTGGCTATCGAGCCTTGGCTAAAAAGGCCCAAATATGCAGGTCAGAAGTACAGTACCTCAGCTACATCTTAAAAGAATGTGAAAGATGGTTGTCAGATGCTCTCAAGGAAACAGTCCTCAAGAATCTGACCCCCACAAATTGGAGAAAGGTGCAGGAATTCCTGGGGTCAGCTGGATTCTGTAGGCTCTGGATACCAATTTTGTGGAACTTGCTAAGCCACTTTATGAGGCCACCAAAGAACAGTCAGTTGACTTTTCATGGACAGGTGGACATCAGCAGGCCTTTGAAGCCATAAAAGGGACAATGCTGTCAGCCCCAGTCCTCGGGTTGCCTGATGTTACCAAACCATTCCAACTGTTATAGATGAAAAAAAAAAAAAAAAAGGAATAGCAAAGGGGGTTCTCACTCAGATGCTTGGACCATGGAGGAGACCAATAGCCTGCTCACCCAAGAAGCTAGACTCTGTGTCTATACCACTTGTCTCCTCATAATTGCTGCAGAAGCATTACTGGTCAAGGATGCAAACAAATTGACTCCAGGGCAGGACTTGGATATAACCACCCCTCACGCCATTGAAAGTGCTGAAACAAAGCCAGATCAATGGCTGAGCAATGCTCGCCTGACCCATTATCAAGCACTGTTCCTGAATCCTCCTAGAGTCACTTTTCAGGTGCTGACTTCTTTGAATCCAGCCACTCTGCTGCCAGAGACAGATTTGGATGCCCCTCTGCATAAATGCACTAGGATCATAGCCCATGTGCACGGCATCCCCGACAATCTCCAGGATGCTCCCTTGACCAACATGGATGAGACTTGGTTCACAAATGGGAGCAGCTTCATCAGGGATGGAAAAAGGTATGCTGGCACTGCTATGGTGTCATTGACTGAGACTGTATGGGCAGATCCCATCCCTCCTGGAACTTTTGGTCAAAGGGCCGAACGGATAGCATTGACTAAGGCATCGACTCTGGGAAAAGATCTAAACCTTAACGTGTATCCTGACAGTTGAATGCCTTTGCGACTGCACGTGTGCCTGATGCCATCTACCAGGAGAGAGGCCTATTGACAGCTGAAGGAAAAACTCTTAAAAACAAATAAGATATACTGGCATTATTAAAAGCTCTCTGGCTCCCCAAAAGACTGGCTATCATACACTGTCCAGCACACACATCCCAACAGGAAGTGAGGGGTTCCCCTGCATTGTCCTCCTATGTGGCATGGCAAGGCTGCTCCCCCTCAGGGGGAGGTGGTCAATAAGCCCAGCCACTGAGTTTATGTCATAGACAGTCCTTGTTCCCTTACTAGGGTACTCACTTGGATACTGACCTACCATGGGCTACATCTGAGCAGGCCTTCTTGGTTATATCCATGGACGGTCCTTGGTTGGACTATGAGTCTCAGAAAAGACCCTTATGCCCAGATATTTTGGTTCTGTTGCTCCTCTTGTAGAACTCCTGTCCTCTCCACTTCTTACTATCTCCTCCTTCTTTTATCAGATCCCCTGCACTCTGCCCAAAGTTCAGTTATGAGTCTCAGCATGTGCTTTGATACACTGCTGGGTAGAGTCTTTCAGAGGCCCTGTGTGGTAGGCTCCTGTCCTGTTTCCTGTTTTCTCCCTCTTCCAATGTCCATCCCACTTGTCATTCTGAGTGAGGATTGATCATGTTACTCAGGGTCTTCCTTCTTGCTGAGCTTCTTTAGATGTACAGATTTTTGTAGGTTTATCCTATATTATATGTCTAGTATCCACTTATAAGTGAGTATATACCGTGTGTGTCTTTCTGCTTCTGGGATAGCTCACTCAGGACGATCTATTCTAGATCCCACTATTTGCCTGAAAAATTTCATGATATCCTTCTTTTTAATTGCTGAGTACTATTTCATTGTGTAAATGTACCAAAATTTCTGTATCTATCTCTTCTTTAATTTTAATTTAAGAGAGGAAGTACAGGAGCTGTCCTGGAGTGTCAAGAGTAAAAGAAAAAGAAAACATGCAAAGCTTCAACTTGGTGCTCAATACCTTTCTGGGTATTGAACTTTTTTGTCTTTGCTTGTGTATCAGGAGGTGGAAGAGGAAGTTGTTCAGGGGAGTGAGTCAGCCAAGCCAGTCCAGTGAGCCATCCTCTTCCCCCAGCCCAAGCCAGATCCTTGTGACCATGAATGCACCCTACCATTTCCTCCTGCAAGTCACTGGGCTAGCACAAGGCCAGGACCAGCCAACAACCAGTTGCATTGAGGCACAAGGGGAGGAGAAAAGAAGGGTAGGATAAGTAGGGGAACCAGGTAGGAGCAGCTTCTTGCAGAGGAATTTTAATTCAGAACATGGCTGCTCTGCAAGAGATCACCTCCAAAGACCTGGGTCTGTGGTATTGAGTTTGAATACAAACATGCCTTTGAGGGAGACACAGGCAAGCAGATCTGAGTTCACTGCCAGCCTGGTATAAAGCAAATTTCAGGAAAAGAGAAGCTTAGATCTAGGCATGAAGGCACATGCCTTTAATCCCCAACACTGAAGGGGTTTGTAGGAGGAAGCACCCATGCTTGAAAGTGTCTATCTGAGTGACAGAAAAAGTGACTGAAAAATCAGAGAAAGATTTCACAGAATAGGATTTGCCCGACTCTTATAAGAAGAGAGAGGAAATGGAAGCTACTTACTGGGGACTTCAGAGAGAGAAAGGAGGCAGTTTTGCCAGGACAGAAATAGAGACAGGTTGCAAAGAAAGACCAAGCTAGACTCAAGTGTATACCAAATGAGCCAGGAGGTTAGAGCAGATTTCTGGAGTTAGTTTGAAGCTAAACAGAGTGATTCAGGGGCTTAGAGAGAAGCCAGACTTAGTGAGTCTGCTGGGAGAGGAGTTTGATCCAGAACAGCAGAGTTGAACCAGTCAGCCCGGAGGTCATTAAAACAAGAAAGGGTGATCTTGTTAAGTACTAGGTCTTAGTGGCTGAAAACATTCTAGGCCAAGGTTAGATTTTTACACAGGCTAGAAGCTTCCAGGACCAAGTAAGTCTAGGTGTGCAGACAGAGGCAGTAAGCCACAAAGACGATTGGAACAGGAGATTAAAAGGTCCTTTTACAGCTTAGAGATCCAGGAGGCTGCTGGGTTAAGAGGGTCCATTGCCTGTGGTCTGTTGTGCCCACAGGCTTTCCAGTTGTCTTCTCTTCTTTCCCTCCCCTCTTCTCTCTCCTCCTCTTTCCTAGCTTCTCCTATCAGTCATTCCTCAGGGCCCAGTTTCAGTTCCAAAGTCTGCAAACAGAAATTCAATTCCAAAGTGCAGGGAGTGGAAGAGACTTCAGATTAGAACTGCAGCAAACCACTTATTTCCTGATGAAGTGAAAAGTGCAATGCCCAGCCTTAAGGAAGAAACCAATCAGGAGTGCTTAGGGAAGGAGACACTTGTCTGAATCCAACCATCTCAGTTACAACTTCCCCATATTGCTGGCAAGGTCAACCCGAGTCCATGGTTCCAGGCCAGGAACCAACTCTTTTGTTCACTTATCATCTTGAGTTAAGGGCCAACTGTCCAAGATGAGGCCTGACCACCAAAACTCTGAGTCAAAGACCTTGAAACCAGGTGGCCTGGATAAGGCCCAATTGAGAGACCAAAAGATTAAAAATCAGTGGCTATTTTTTAAAGCACAGGCCTGAAAGAGGGCTAGCTGGTGAGTGACCAAAAGGTTAAAAATCAGTGGCTATTATTAAAGGTTAAGGCCTGATCTAAGGCTCCCTGGGTGCAGACTTGTCCAGTAATGCCCTGAGGAGAAGAACTGGTCTTTCCCTGCCCTCTAATTATACAGTTGCTAGGAAACCAGCCCATTTGACCAGGCCAGAACTGTTTGTGATCTTGGCGCTTAAAGTGGAGCAACCATTTCAAAAGTAAGTTTTCTTTACCCAATCATGTAGCTCCAAAGCGTGTACATCACAACTTACATTTTTTCCCCTTAAAAACTCTGTACCCCTAGACCTCAGGGCCACATTCCTCTTCTGTTTCCACAGGAGGTTAGCGTCTCGTGTTCAAACCAGTATACAATTTTAAAAACCTCATGTATTTACAGCGAAGTCTATTTATTCCTGGTTTTGGGGTTCGTGAACCAGTCAGAACATTTTGGGGGTCATCCCAGGACCCCAATACTCCAGGACCACGCTTACATCCCAGGAGTGAAACCATTTAGTCGTAGTGTATGATCTTAGCGTGCTGCTAAGTTTGATTTATAAGAATTTTACATAGAACACTTGACTCTATCTTCAGTATGGAAGTCAGTCTTTGGTACCTGTCCTCATTGTGTCCTTATCCTGTTTTGATGTCAGGATAATGCCAACTTCATAGAGTAAATTTTCCTTCTCTTTTATGGAACAGTTTGGACAGCTTTGGTATTAGCTCTTAATTGTTTGGTAGAATTTGAAAATAAACCTATCTGGTCCTGAGATTTTCTCTACCTAGTGACATTATCATCATCATATCATCATCATCATCATTATTGTTATTATGTTGTTGCTGCTTCATTCTTATTGCTTGTAGTAGATCTATTTAAGGTGTTTGCATCCTCTTGGTTTAATTTTGGCAGTTCTCCTGTGTCTCAGAATTTACCTTTCCCAGTTTCATAGCATATAAGTTTTCAGTGTACTCTCCTTACTCTGTAATTACTCTGTATTTCACTGGACTCTGTGTTCACCCCACACACACCTTTTTTTTTTTTTGACATATTTTCTCTTCTCTGTGTAGCCTTGTCTGTCCTGGACTCACTTTGTAGAGCAGACTGGCCTTGAACTCACAGAGATCCACCTGCCTCTGCCTCCTTAGTGTTTGGATTAAAGGCCTTCAGCACTATGCCTGACTTTTACCTCCCCTTTTTAGCTCTAATTTTATTGATTTTTTTCCCTTCTCTGTGTGTTTTGGTTAGATTGGCTAGAAGTAGGTCAATTGTTTTATTATTTTTGTGATTATAATTACATCATTTTCCTCTTCCCTTTCTTCCGCCCAAACACTTCCATGTACCTCTCCTTGCTACCTTTCAAATTTACAGTTTCTTGTTTCATTGATTGTTGTTATATACATATATGTATATAAATATATATTCCTAAGCATCCCTGTTCAGTGTATAGAATCTGACTTGTATGCATGTTTGCAGGGCTGACCATTTTGTATTGGGTAACTAATTGGTGTCATTTTCCCTGGGAAAGACTTTTTTTTTTTTTAAAGCTCAACAATTCTCAGTGGCCTATTGCACTTCTGCAGGGTTGATGTCTTTAGATTTTGTTGTTTCTTTCTTTCAAAGAATTGGTTAATTGCTTGGTAAATCTTTTGTAATGTTTTTTTAGCCATAAATGTCTGCCCTGTTCTTATTTCTTACCACGCCAGGGCTTCTCAGTTTGAAAGTTCTCATGTTTCTCGAGGTGCATATGGGGTTATTTATTTGAGGTCTTTGATTTGTATGTCTCTGTGTGTGTGTTTTCCCACAGGGTTTCTCTGTGCAGCCATTGCTCTTAATCACTGAGCCATCTCTCCAGCTCCAAGTCAAGGACTCTTAATATGTGTGGGCTGTTGTTGTTGCAGGGCAGAGACCTAAAGACCATTCAGCATGACCAAAGTTCAAGTTAATTAACTTTATATCCCGATCGTAGCCCCCTCCCTTCTCTCTTCCCAGTCCCACCTTTCCACCCTACCCACTCACCCCAGCTCATCAAGTCAAATCAGGACTGAGTGAATTCTTTTCCCTGTGACCTGGTGAGGCAACCCTCCAGGGGGGAGTTATCAAAAAGTAGGCAAAGTCCATGTCAGAGATGGCCCCCTGCTCCCCTACTAAAGAACCCACATGAAGCCTTAGCTGCCCATTGGCTATGTCTGTGTAGGGGGCCTAGGTATAGTCTATGCATGGTTCTTGGTTGGTCTCCCAAAGCCCTGGTTAGTTGGCTTTGTTGGTCTTGTTGTGGAGCTCCTATCATTTCCAGGTCCTTCTATTCTTCCCCCCACTTTTCCACAGACTCCCTACATTTCACCCAAATGTTCAGCTGTGAGTTTCAGCATCTGTTTCAATCCACTGCTGAGTAGAGCATCTAGGAGGACAGCCATGCTAGGCTCCTGTCTGCAAGCATAGCAGAGTGTCATTAATAGTGTCAGGGGTTGGCTCTCAGATATGGCCTTGTAGTCCCATAACATCTCCATGTAACATCTCAATATTATATTATAAGCTACTGTGGAGTATTAATTGCCTTAGGATCTAAGGGTAACTAACAAAGGAGTGATCCAGCTATACTCCATAGTCTCAAATACCTCCACAATTTTAGTTCATTCCTAATGAAATTGTGGTTTACTATCCTTGTCATCGTACATGTTTTCTTTGCATTTCACCATACCCAAGCAATAATTCATGTTTGCCTTTAAATGGATTATTTCTGACTCTGTGTGAGCTGCTCTTTAGCCAGTGCCTCCCAAACCAGTCTCTAAAACTTGTAAGAGCGTGACAGGGCAAAGGTTTCTCTCTCTTGTCTCAGCAGAAGCCATCTTGGTTTAAACCAAAACTGAGCTTCCCCCTTTCTACCTTGCCCTGGCAAGTCCTGTGGGAAAGACCCCAACCATGGGAAAACCCCAAGCTAGAAACTCAGGGTGGAAATGCTCCAGTTAACTGCATGTTTTTGGCTATTGTCAAACAGCTTGCTTGCTTTACTTCCCCATGCAACTGCCAACCAGGATGTGGTCTTTCTATGTTCTTTGTCTTTACACCCCAGAATTGAGTATCTTTTTGAGGAAATACTTATAGAGCAACCTTTGAGTTATGCTCCTTTGCCTCCTTTGCAACAGCATTCATATGCTCTGGGACCAGTGGAAGGGTTGCACTCAAGGAAGCTAAAAGGTCTCTTTCTAATAAATAGATAAATAAGTAAATAAAGAGATGAATCAATGCATATAGGACATTCAGAAAGACCTAAAAGATAAGAAGTAAGTCTCCAACTTTTACACAGTTCAGTGAATCTTTGCAGGTTCTAATCAACACCACTTGTCCCAGTTTCATGCAGGGAGTCTGTATTTAAAAGGAAAGTAACACTTTTACCTGCTACATTAGGCCTCAAGTTGTGTAAGTGACTTTCAGCAATGCTGGAGCCTCCACAATACTCATCCTCAAGCTGTTTTCCAGAGCCACAGTAACAAACACAGTATGGCCCTGCCACAAAACCCACACAGGTAGACCAGCAAAGTACAATAGAGGACCCAAAAATAACCCACACAGTCACAGCCACCTAAGTTTGGTCAAAGCCATGCATATGTGTACATTCAAGAAAACAGATTCAGCTGGGAGGCAGGGCCAGGCAGATCTCTGTGAGTTCAAGGCCACCCTGGTCTACAGAGCAAGTTACAGGACAGCCAAGAGAAACCCTGTCTCAAAAAACAAACAAACAAACAAAAAAAAACCAGAAGGCAGAAGAGGAATACAAGGAAGAGGAGAAGTCAGAGAAGGAGGAGAAGAAGGGAGCCTCTTTAATAAATAGCATTGGAAAAGCTGGGTTTCCACAGACAGGAAAATGACACTAAATTTGTATGTCTCTGTTTTTGTTTTGTTTTGTTTTTGTCTGCTTGTTTTTGTTTTTTAAAAAGCCATTTCAAAATGGTTCAAAGCATTAATATTAAGACAAAAACTTCAATGAAAAATACAACAAAAGCCCTTGCAAACACACACATAGACAAGGATTTCTGAAAAGGAGTCCAATAGCACAGGGACTAATCTCAAAATTTGACTAATTGGATTTCATTGAATTATGAAGCTTCAGTGCAGCAGAGAAAGCAAATGCCAGAATCAAGAGACACCCTGAATAACAGAAGAAACTCTTCACCAGGTATACCTCAGACACAGTATTAATATATGTGTTATATTAATTATATTATTAATAAATAGGCTAAAGCCCTCAAAACTTAAATACCAAAACCAAATCATCCAACCCAGTTAATTAATGAGCTAATGAACTGAATAGATTTATCAGATGGGGAAATATAAATGATTGATAAATACTTTTAAAAGTTTTCAATATGCTTAATCGTCAGGGAAATGAAAATTAAAACTGCTTTGAGATTCCATCTCATCCCTGTTAGAATGGCTGCTGCTAACCATGCGACTTCTCCAGAGAAGCAACTGAGATCTAAAGAATAAACTGGTATCAAATTTTACCTAAAAAGCTGCCTGTCTAAGCATGAAACTCAATTATGACCAGCAAAGCACAAAGAGAAAGTAGGATAATACGTACATACATACATAAGTATATATAACACTAGATAGATAGACAGACAGACAGATAGATGAAAGAATATAACAAACACAAAGCAATTAACACTAAGTTTCCTTCCCCACCTGTTGACTTAGTATGTGTCTTAGGGTTCTACTGCTGTGAAGAGACCATGACCATGGCAACTCTTGTAAAGAAAAACATTTAACTGGGGCTGGCTTACAACTGTAGGGGGTTTAGCCCATTATTATCCTAGTGGGAAGTACGGCAGCGTGCAGGCAGACACAGTACCGCAGAAGTAGCTGGGAGTTCCACACCCAGATCTCGGGCAGTAGGAAGAGACAGTGAGCCACTAGATCTGGCTCAAGCTCCTGAGACCTCAAAGCCCACCCCGTGGTGATGCACTTCCTCCAACAAGGCCACACCCACACCACCGAGGCCACACCTCCAATAACGCCGCTCCCTGTGAGCCTATGGGGGCTGATTTTATTCAAACCACTACAAAGCATGTATGCTTTTTGTTTCCATTTTGCTTAGTGGCAGCTCTGGGGTTTACACTACCTGTGCTTAACTTATCACACTTCAACTACATGCCACCTCATGAATGACGCACAAGCGTTGCAGCAGGCTCAGGTTTTCCTTTCCATCTTTTGTGCTGTAATTATCACAACATTTTAAATATATATCTCTACATATATATATACGTCTATTTCCATGTGGGTGTGTGCACGTGAGTGGAGGCACTCACCAAGGCCCAGAGGCATTGATTTCCCAGGAACTGGAGTTCTGGGCATCTGTGAGCCACAGGTGAGTGCTGGGAGTCGACTCAGGCCCTCCAGGAGATCATGCGCTCAGTCCCCAAGCCACCTTTCCAGCCCCCTGTAAATCATCACAGGTGTTTATTTCTACGTTTTAGAAGCATCATACAATAGCTGTATCTTTACCTTTTCAGTGATGTTTGAACACCGAGAGAGACTGACTACCTTCTACTGTTCCCATAATCACTTCCATAGGCTTCATTCGTGTGGTTCTAAGTGTCACTCTGGTAGAAATTTCCATCAGCCTTTTAACACTTCATGGGATAAGAATCTGCTGGACAAAGCCCTTGTTTTGCCCGAAATAGGACACCATTATTTTCTACACACTAGGTGAAGTGTGCGTGTGTGTGTGTGTGTGTGTGTGTGTGTGTGTGTGCGCGCGCGCGCGCGCGCGCACACGTGTGTGTCTATTGACTTCTAGGTTGACAGTCTTTTTTTTTTTTTTTTCAACACTGTATAATCTGGAAAATAAGAATTGTAAAGAAAAGCAATTTTGGTGGCATGAGAATATACTGAAATAGAAGGTTTGGAACCGTGGAAAAACAGGCTGTGAACTATAACACGTATCATGAAGTCATTAACCGTGCTAACCACATAAAAATCTGCAAATATGAGGGGTTAACAGAGGTTAGTTTTCACCTGGAGGCCAGGGCGTGAGCCCCCGATAAAAGCCTCACTCTTGCTCTCCTTCCCCAGGTTCCCACAACAGCGACTAGCCTGTCCTTCAAGCTGAGAAGGCTGCAGAGGGCTCTGAGCCACTGGGCCGGGCCTGCAGTGAAGAGCCCCGCCCAAGGCCAAGGCTGGGGGCTTAGGTAAGGAGAGAAAGGCAGCTGGATAGTCCAATCATAAAGCAACGGTGAGCTCCTGCAGCGGGCTAGAAAGTCCGAGCAGTTTCGTTTTCCCAGAAGCAAGCCTTCCTAAGGCTGGAAGCGTTGACCCTAACAGTTCGCTCTGACCACCGCCAAAGCCACGCTGGAGCCGGGGCTGCACCTCTCGGCCTCACAGGCGAGTGACCAATCCACAAGTATCTGTTTCCAAGTTCTGCTTTCCGAGGCTGCCAGGTAAGGGAAGCGAGAGAACTCCCCGGAGTCCTTTCCAGCAGACTGGAAAAGGTGGGGGCGCCAGGTGCGACTTTCCAGGAGGCCTGGGACAGATGAGGGGCAGGAGCAAGAAGGAAGGGCCTGGAGAAGAGCTTTTCTGCTTTTGAACGCGTTTTATCCTGTCTTGTGTGATTCGTATGGGCAAGTGAACTGATTCGATCAATAGATTGATCGATTGATGAATAGATGGGCCCTCGACGGAGCACTGGGGTAGAGGAATAGCGCAGGGAGGGGTAAGAATGGACGTGGGGAGAGCAGATATCTAAAGAGAAACTAAAAACCACCAGGAACAATCCGAAAGCTTTGGGTGTATTGGAGGTATTGGAATTGAATATATTGAAAACAATATATCCAAATTTTGGAATTATTAAAGTGTAATTTAATAATCAAGTAAACACAAGTTTCCCGGTGTTTGGTGGGCTTTCTGTTGGTCTCTTTGCGCGGCTTTAACGGGGAGTGAGGGGTGAAGCCAACCATTGGAAAGGAAAGGCGACCTCTCAATACCACGTGGATGCCCGGACCTGGCGCGCACAGGACTTTTAAGGCCAGGAAGGCTCTGCCGCTTAGAGCCCATCAGCTCCCCTCCACCCCCACCGAAGGCTAGCCCGCGAGATCCGAGACCTGGTGGCCTGAGCAGCCCAGAAGCAGAAGGGACAACTGTCTCTCCTGCCTGAAGGCCCAGAAATTTTATCAGACTCGGGGCTAGATCCTTAAAAAGTGGGTGCTGAGGACGGGAGTGAGCGTGCAAGGGGATGGGGATGGGTTGGTGGAAGCCTGGGTTGGTGGGAGCACAAGTAGTTGCAGGCGAGTGGCGGGGCAGAGGAGCGAGGGGCCTGATGGGGGGGGCGGGCGGGGAGTGGCATCTCTCTCTGCCTCTGTCTCTCTCTCCTCAGTCTAGGTCTCACTCTCTTCCGTTTGTCTCTCCCTCCGCCCCTCCTCCGCCCTTCTCTCCGCCCCTCTGGCCCTCCATTGGTCTCTTCCTCTCTCCATCTGTCCCTCAGTCCCTCTCTTCACCACCTTTAGGGGCGCACAGAGCTCAGCAGCAGGTTTCTGCGCTGACAGAGCCTGTCAGATGCTGGCAGGTTCAAATCAGATTCCAAAAGTGCGAGCCTCAGGCCCCAAAGTGCAGCTTTTGAAATCGCACGAGCGACTGAGCAACCCCTGTAAGATACTGTCCTTGGCTGAGGAGCTGAGAGGCAGAAATGGAGTTCTTACCATCAAACCCATGGTTCATAATCTAGAAACTATTGAAAAGAACCAAGGACTCCGTGATTTCCGTTTCCCAAATGTCGCTTGTTCTATAGCCTTTTTTTATTTTTTATATTCTTCTCTGGCCCTGCCCCAAGATAGACAGTCCCAGTTTGCTCTGCTCCAGCCTGCCTAGAATTTTGAGAGTCCCACTCTTATTTTCGACACACATCGGTCAGAGTCCTAATCTTTCACCAACTGTTTCTACCGTGGCGCAAGAAAGACAAAGACCACCTTTCTTCAGTTCTCACGGAAGGAATGGTGCCATTTCCTTTAGACCAGTTGTCCCGCAAGCCCCTCCATGTCACCTCGCTCATCTACTGTTGGGAGGTATTTTGCCCATCAAACTCTACTATAGCCTTATTCTGTGTCAGATGATATTTTAAAGATTTTACTTCCAAAAAACTCAATTATCTGGAGCTGGAAAGATAGCTCAGCAGTTAAGAACGCTTTCTGTTCCCACAGAAGACCCAGGTTCAATTCCCACGCAACTGCCACTACTTTGGTCCCAGGGGATCTAATGCCCTTTTCAGACCTTCCCAGGCAGCTTGTGTAGAGACATCCTTACAAGCAGAACACTCATGTACCACTGAGCCACCTCTCCAAGCTCATTGTCTTTAAGTTTCTATGCAAATACTGTCATAATATACATGCCTTACTATAAAATTGTCCTTCCAAGTCATTATCATGTTTTATAATTTTATGTATGTTGGATTCGGGAGGAGTTGGTGTTACCTTAATGGAGAAAGCGCCAGGGCGCACACATGAGGAATTATTTAATCTGCGAGTGATTATGTTGACTGAGTTCATTGAGATGAGAAGAGCCATCCTAAAGGGAGTGGGGGTAGGGGTGGCAGCATTTCCGGAGTGTGGTTCTTAAACTGAATGAAAAAGAGCAAGCTAGCTGAGCAGAGGTGTCCCTTGCTCCCTTCTTCCTGTGATTACATGGTGACCCCGCTTGACTTCACGACTGTGGTGATCTGTAATTCTCACCGTGAACTGTAACAAACCCTTCCTTCCTTCCATGCTTTTGTGAGGCTATCTTACCACAGGAGCAGAAAGGTAGCTAGGACACATGGCTCACTCACCTGATCTGCAGTATCTTTCTTTATGAGGGCATCCTTCCTTCCCCGCATTGCTGCGATAGTTCTCTAAACTTCTCCAACACCGGTGCATTACATTTCTCCTGCCTTTTCCAGGGGGTGACTTTGTTTCCCAGCTGAAGAGGAAAAGGGAAATGCCTTAGAAGACTCTCCCTCCTGCCTTGCCACAGCTATAACCTAACCTCACTCAGGCCAGCTGTTTGTCTTCTCTTCTTTGCCTTCTTCAGATTCTGGAACACAATCTTCTCCAAACCTGGACTCTCAAGAATCCACTGTTTTCCTCACCGAGCCTCCTCTTCCATCTTTAAGTTCTTATTCAGCGCTGGCTCTCCCTCATTCATGGCAAATATTGTTAACTTTCCCATTTTCTCTTGACACACAAAATCTTTGGGAACATTTAGTGTTGTTCCTAAAGACACCCCAAATTGTACTTACAATTCAGGATCTTGTTTCTGGAGCTGGCTAACTTAGGTCTTATTCCTCAGCCTGCTGCACTGTTTCCTTTTCAGACACATAGATACCAACCATCCAAAAACTGTCTGATATCCTTGCTTTTTAACTGTTGTGGCTTGCTGAATCAGAGCTGCTGAATTTGAAACAAGTTCAATATCATCTCCTTCAAGGATTAATTAATCCTTCTAGGCTTGAGAGACAGAACAAGCAACACCTGTCCTCATCTGTACCCTGAGGATGTATTTTTCACCCAAGAAACTTTGGATTTCAACCAAAGACCCATTCTCCTGGATAATGACATTGACGGGGAAATGAGCATACACAGACCTCATCTTGTAATGGAAGCCCAGTGTAACACCCTTGATCATGTTCTTGAGCAACCAAAGAGTTAAAAATTAGGTTTTTGGGTTATTGGGTTAAAGTTTAAAGCACAAACCTGAACAAAGGATGGGTACCAGAGACCTGTCTGGCCAGCTGTGGGGAGGAACCAGCCTTGCTCCATTCCTTTCCTCCCACTAGAGATATGCTGTCAGGAAACGGGCCCAGATCCCCTCTCCCCCTAGCAACAGCTAATCAAAGGAAGCCAAAACCATTAATGGTTTTGATGCCTTCCCACAGCCAATCATTTTAAAATGCAGCATCCCCTTTTGTGTTTCAACCAATAGATGTTTGCCAGGCTGGAGTTCCCTTACTTTGGGCACATGGGGAGGGACTGGAACCTATAAATCCCCCTCAATCCTGAGCCCGGGACTCTCAGTTGCCTTGAGAGTTACCAGTGTCTTGATGTCTGTGAGAATACCAGCTCCAGCTGTGAATAAAGATCCATATGTGTTTTGTAACAAGCTCGACTCCAGCTGGTCTTTTTTATTTATTTATTTTTTTGGTGGGGGGGGGTCTCATGAATTGGGTACAACATTCTGAACATGATTGCAGATGGTCCTGACAGTGGCAAGTTCCTTTCTGTTACCTCACCATTTCTCAACCCAGAGCCTCTTTTTTTTTTTCTTTCCAAGGAGACTCAGTTCTACATTGATGTGATTGAAGTCCCTCTGCAGAATTCCGCTGGGGCCCTTCATAATGACTGTGCACCCCTTCACAGTGATGTTATTTTCTGGGATGTCTACCGTCTGATTGCTGAGAATGGTCTTCATTCTCAAAGTAGACGTGGAACAGACAAGGTTTCTCTGTGTGACCTTGGCTGTAGGGGACTCACTTTGTAGAACAGACTTGGCATTGAACTCACAGTGATCCACCTGCCCCTACCTCTGTGACTGTTGGGATTACATGCATGTACCACCACATCCAGCAACTTTTCCATCTTAAAGAAAAGACAACCGTCAACTTCTCTCCCTTTATGTACATTTCTGTACCTCTTTTAAAGTGACTTTTTCTGTACCTGATATTAATTCCTCAAGTTTTGCTTACTGGACATCTAGGAGCCAAAGCATCTAGTCAACAGTTGTTTCATTCACTAAATACTATGTCCCCACTCCATCCCCCTCACCTCCACACAGGGTTTCTCTGTGTAGCCCTGACTGTTCTGGAACTCACTTTGTGGACCAGGCTGGCCTTGAACTCAGAGATGCTCCTGCCTCTGCCTCCCTAGTGCTGGGGACTAAAGGCGTGCACCACCACTGCCTGGCATTTTACTGAATCATATACTAAAACTTTCTAATCTCACCTTGCAGTACCTGTCAACAGCTTACATACCTGAAAGTCTCAGCAGGTGGCCTTGTTCTCCGTGCCCCATTCCATATTCCTTTTGTTTGTCTCCTACCTCTGGTTTTTCATGTCCTTTCTGACATCTCCTTCCAATATATTCTTTATTTATCCCCTAACTCATTAGAAATATGTTCCAAGCTGTGCTATCTCATGCCTTTGCATTAGTTTATTCCTCCTGTTCCTGTACCTCAATGCTAATGGCTTCACCCTGACAATCTTATGAATAGGTGACATCATCTCCTCCTGTTAGCATTATCAAGCCACAGTTTAATAGACAAATTAGTTCAGGCACTGCTTTAATGTGTTTTTTTCCTCCTATAGCCCATATCACATGTGATTGTAAGTTCTATTTTCATTGCTCCCTCAAAACAGTTTCCAAAGAGAAAGGACGGTTTCTATCTTACGTGATATTTTGTTGCTTTGACAGAATACATTTGGCTTATATTAAATATTTTTAGTAAGCGCTGAATAAATTGTGTGCATTGGTAAATTAATTTTTTAGTAAAAATAAAACAAATGTTTGGATTGTTTGACTGTAGGATCAGCATGGAGACGAATCCGTCCTTGGTGGTGGTCCGATCTCACCCAGACTTGGTCATCTATGTAGGAGAAGTGACTCTTGGAGAAGAACATCGAAACAAAATGGACAAAACGAAGAGAATGAAAGAGAAGGAAAAAATCACACAGGCTGCTTGTGCTCTGCTAAACTCTGGAGGAGGAGTGATTGAGATGCAGATTGCCAACAAGACTGAGCATCCTGTCGAGATGGGGGAGGACTTGGAACATTCTTTGAGAGACCTTATTCCGTCTTCTAATTGTCAGACTTTCTTTGAGACCGACCAAAGAGGCAACCAGTTTTACATTTTTGTTAAATCTTGGTGCTGTGGCCCTGAAGATGGTTCCCCTAAGCCTCAAATTTGCAGCCTAAGCTCTTCGTTGTACACTAGAAATTTAACTTCGAAGATTGCCATGGATTCAAGAAGCGCATTTGACTTTCTGTACAAGAAGAGGAAAGGCAAATGTAGTCTGAGTGATAATGGACCTCCACCTTTAAAAATTCCCAGAGCTTTGAGTACGAACAGCCTTAACTCAGGTCCTGCCTTTACCATTTTTCAAAGTGAGAAACTTGAATATGGCCAAAAGTTGCCTTTTACTGAAACCGAATATATAGAGTTTAAACAATTCTTTACAAAACATGCCCCAAAATATATGAAAAATATAATTCCAGAGTACATCTCTGCATTTGCAAACACCGACGGAGGCTACCTTTTCATTGGCGTGGATAATGAGAGTAAGAGTGTCCTGGGGTGCCCAAAAGACAGTGTTGACTGTGACTGTTTGAAAACAGTGGCAAATGAAGCCATATCCAAGTTGCCAGTTTTCCATTTTTCCTCATCTAAAGAAAAGGTGTCTTATGAGACCAGAGTCATAGACGTGTTTAAGGAGGGAGATTTGTATGGTTATCTCTGTGTGATCAGAGTGGAGCCATGTTGCTGTGCTGTGTTCTCAAAAGCTCCCATTTCATTCATGGTAGACAAGGAGAAAGGTGTGTACAGCCTGAACACTGACGAATGGG
This sequence comes from Psammomys obesus, assembly GCF_907164565.1. Classification (NCBI taxonomy): domain Eukaryota; kingdom Metazoa; phylum Chordata; class Mammalia; order Rodentia; family Muridae; genus Psammomys; species Psammomys obesus. The sequence continues at coordinate 8,492,557 of NW_026595981.1, read as the reverse complement.
TACGCATGATGATGGATGTTGGCCCAGGTAAGAGGCAAGAGTTCTTTCTTATCTGTCCTTTCTGCCTCTTTTGAGCTCCTCTGAATCCTTCACTCTCTGAAAATCTGAATTCATTACACCTACTGAGGCTGGCCTTTTCTGGATGTTTATGCTTTTGGTGGGGGCTAAAGGAAAGGTGAGACAGGTCTTTGTAGCCTTGGCTTATCTGGAACTTGCTCTGTAGACCAGGCTGGCCTCAAATTCACAGAGATCCTCTGCCACCCAAGTGCTAGGATTAAAGACATATGTCACCACCACTTGGAATATATTGGGGTTTTGTATCCTGCTACTGAAAGTGTTCTGTAGAAAAAAAAAAAAAAAAGTATCTCAGTGATTGGAGAGCCAAGGAATGCTACAGAAAAATGCCGAAAACTTTATGCCAGAGATTTATTGGAGTCAGGGGGAGACATAATGCAAATGGCTGCCACTGAATGAGGATGGAAAATAGAGAGGTGCTGTGGGCTCTATAGGGGCTTTTGAGAATGCAAATAGGGAAAATGCATGATCTTGGCATTGGCGGGAACATGCTGTTGCATTAGCTCTTAGCAGTGGCTGCTGCTGGTGCTGAGTCACTGAAGGTGGGGTGGGATGGGGAGTACTTGGCTCTGGAATGTAGGTGGTTCTCAGTTGACCAACATTCCTCCCTTTCACTTACTAGAAAAGGTAAGGAAATGGGAAGGGTGACTGGTACTGGTGAGCTGCCACAGTCTTTAGACTGCTTCTTGCCACCTGGGAGCCTTGGCATCTTTGGGACACCATTGATGTTCACCGTCAGGACAAATTTGGTAGACGTAAGTCTCTAGCTCTGTGGCTGGGGGTTGGTAGTCCTGTAACAATAACTGATTAATTGTTTGATAAGAGATTTTTAAAAACTTGTTGCTAAAGAAACATAGAGAAGAAATTGATAAAGCAGGGTACAAATAGTAAAAGCCGGAAAATGTGTGTGTGTGTGTGTGTGTGTGTGTGTGTGTGTGTGTGTAAATGCAATAAGTATCCAATTCCATATGGGGCTCTTAAAGACCCAGGGGCTAGAGTCATCAATCGTTCATTATGTTTTTGGAGGTCTGTTTGAAGCTGTTGGATTTTATTTTTTACTATACCTGATGGATTGACATAGAAGCAGCATTCCTCTCAGAGGAAGAGGCAAAGGCAGCCTTTTTCAGTTGTAAGAAGATCTAGTCCCCATTGTTGTACCCAGATTGCGAGACCCGAAAAGACCACCATAAGTCGAGTCCATTGCAAAACACATGAGGGTTTATTTAATACAAACTCGAGCCCAGGCCGCAGTAATCTCCCTGGTGAAGGCCCTGTGGTGTAGGGGAACAAGGTTTTTAAAGGGTGAAACCACAAGCAGGAGGGCTCCAAGCCTTGGTGTTACACAGTTGGGTAAGGGAAATTGACTTCTGAAATGATTGGTTTACTGTAGGTGCCAAGACCATAAATGGTTCTGGGCTGGTTTCCTAGTAACTGTATCTCTAGTGGGCAGGAAAAGAATGGGTTAAGTCCAGTTCCTCCTGGCAGGAGGCTGGACATGTCTCCACCTGGCTGGCCTTTGTTCGGGCTTGTGCTGTAAACTTTAAACCAATACTCAAAAACCTAACGTTTAATTCTTTGGTCCCTCACCATCAGTTTTGGAGCCCCACCACTGCCAAGGAATCAATTTGTCCTTGAAGGGTGAGGATAGTATGTTTTGTCTATTGGAGGTGCTGGATGAACTGGAAAGAAAGCTGTCCAGAAAGGTGATCAGTCTCTACTACAGCCAGAAGGGGCAGGATTTGAACAGCCCTTTTATTATGTCAGCTAGCAAGTCCACAATCCATGTATCACCCCCAATTTGGGAAGAGAAATACTATAATGCAAACTCCTGGCAGGTAGGCAGTTGGTAGCCCTGAGCACGGCGAAAGCATCAAAGTGTTGTGGACTTTAGAGCATTGGGTCTGGGAGGACGGGGGAATCAAGAGTTAGGGTTTTCTTGCAGTCTAAGAAACTTAACACTCCTACAAAATGTATCCTGGATG
>NW_026595981.1:8459493-8490490 GCF_907164565.1 Psammomys obesus | reverse complement strand
CTTGCAGTCTAAGAAACTTAACACTCCTACAAAATGTATCCTGGATGCCTTAAAGCAGTTTGCCATGCCAAAGAGGGTGAGATGAAAAAGCTCGGGAGTGGTGGTACTGCTGCGCACTTAGTGAATGGGGAGGTAAAGTTATTTGACAAGGTTACAAGAGAGGCTGTAAAAGGAGGTTGTGAGCTAGCTAGTCCCCAGGGAAACACATAGCCAGCCATCCCAGAAGTGACCAGGTTGGGTGACATTAAGGAGCTACAAGGCCGAAGTCAAAGTCTGAAGTAGGAGAGGAAATGGGAGCTCTGTCTTGTTTAAGAGAGGTAATGTTAAAGAGGTTACAGCCTTGGAGGAATGTTGAGTCACCTCCTCTCTCTTTCTCTATCTCCAGGGGTTGAGTATGTCAGGATATATTTTCTCTGTGTTTTAATTGTGTACACTGTACACTGGGGGCTGAAGAAAAGGTAGAACCCATTGTCCACCTGGGTCCTTGATTTAGAGGTGAAGGATCTTATTTCATGACAGAGAGGGACTCAGAGCGAGGATACACATGTAGCAACTCTCTCTCTCTCTCTCTCTCTCTGTGTGTGTGTGTGTGTGTGTGTGTGTGTATCTGCCCATTCCTTTTTTTTTTAAGGTTTATTTATTTATTATTTATGCAGCATTCTGCCTGCACACCAGATCTTACTATGGATGGTTATGAGCCACCATGTGGTTGCTGGGAATTGAACTCGGGACCTTTGGAAGAACAGCCAGCGCTCTTAACCTCTGAGACATCTCTCCAACCCCCTTCCCCATTGGGTTTTTTAACTGCAAATATAAGGATGGCAAAGGGGAAAGTAGTGTTTTTCTTAGGAGGCTAGAGATGATAGTCTCCTGAGGCTCTAGAGAGAGAGAGGGTACCGAGCTTGGGTAATGTACTGTGTAGGGTCCTGTTATTGGTTAATGACAGGGGAATAGTGTTTGGCAACAGAGGGGTTTTGGGTATCCCAGACACGGAAAGCTGGCAAAGGAAATAATATGTTGGAACCACTAGGTTGAGTGCCTAAGAGAAGGAGAAGAGGGACTTCTGGTGAGCTTGGGGTCATGGGAATGTGAGGAACAAAGGAAACAGAGACTTCCACTTTGGTGAGAAGATCCCTTGCCAATAAGGGGATGGGACAGGTTGGCACCGCCAGGAAGGAAGGAGTGAGAGAACCACCCTTGAAAATGCAACTGAGCAGTGGGGTCTGGCGATGTTGGTAAGGCTGTCTGACCTCCTTACCCTGACAATAAGGAAATGAGGAGAGGTGGGGCCCCCAAACTCCAGCAGGGCCAGTAAGGGGCCCAAGGAGGAAGGAGATGGATCACCTAGATACTCTAATGACTACCCAGGGCTCCCTGTCAGAACCTGGGCCCCTTCAGTTATCCATGGCCAGGCCTAAGAGGTTGGCTTGAAGGTGATTCGAGTCTGATATCCCCATGCAGTGAGGACACTGGGACAGTCAATAGCCTAGTATCCTTCTTGATGGCACTTTGGACATGACTTAGGTAGTTTGTCAGGGTTAATGCAGGTCCAGTCTCAGTGACACCCCCTGACCACATCTGAAGTAGGGACCCCACTAAGTCGGGCCTTAGGAGTCAGGGGAGTCTGGCTGAAAAGCCTTGGCCAGCATTTGGTATTTTTCTTTACTGTTTTTTTTTTTTTTTCCTTCTCTCTAATGGTACATCTTAAAGGCTAAGACTTCTGCCTGTGAAGTTATGGTTCCTCTCTCCAAGCATTTAAACTTGACCCTAAGGTCAGGGAAACTCTGGGAAAAGAAATAGGTCATGAGAAGTTGTTTTCTCTCCGGGTTTTGATGGTCTAGACTGGTATACTGTAACAGGGCCTTGAATAAAGACAGGTGTTCATGTTTGTTCTGAATGACCTCTTAGAATTTCTCATAGTATACTTGTTTAGGGGCAGCCTTATGGAGACCAACCAGGAGACAAGTTGTAAATTGATCTCTAGCTAGAATAGTCCTAGGGGTATTGTAGTTCCATTGAGGATCCTGGTGGGATTGCCTCCGCCCCAGCTGGGTGTGTTAGTTTGGTGGATTTCATCTGTGTGTGTTCTAGCCTGTTCCCAAACTCTTCTGTGTTCCTCTGACAGTAGGCTCTTAGTTAGAATCATATGTGTGTGTGTGTGTGTGTGTGTATGTGTGTGTGTGTGTGTGTCATGTGAGGTAAGACCATAGCATTAGGTAATGTATTGGAATTCTTTAATGAAAGTAGAGGAGTTAGAGATATAAAACCCACTCTTTATCCTATTTGAGAGAGTTCACTTAACTCTCTCATCCAGCCCGGGAACTTCCTGCAAAGAAAGAACTGGGACCAGGTGGACCAGGAGCCAGTAGTGGGGAAAGTGAAGGCTACTGGTAGAGTGAAAGTGGGTGTCAGGGTGGGATAGTTAGTAGAGGAGACTGAAGGAGCCAGAGAAAGAGAAGGAGCTATGAATTGAAGCCCCTAAGGGAGGTGGGGGAGCGCCCATTAGCAGGATCCAAAGTAGTGGAGGAATCATTTTGTTCAGATGTCATAGCTAGAGGGAGCTCAGTGGGGGAACAGGAAGAACAGAGAAGGTTGGAGCAGAGGTAGAAGAAACTTGGACATAGGAAATCTCCATCTCTTCAGTCACTGGCAGTAGCTGTAAAGGTCTTGAGTAATATTGGGATCTACGATTCAGGTAGGCAGCCATTTTGATTGATTACCTAAAGACTATTGAAGCCAGATTTGACTGCAGAGGTGAAAAGTTTTGAGGCCTTTAAGTTGAATGCCAGGTGAAGGGGTAAGAGGTTCTCTAAGAGGTATCCCAAGGGAAGCCAGAAGGTATGGATGACACCATTCCCATGGGTAAGGAAGAAGGGAAGGTCCTAAGCCTAAATCAAGGACATCAGGGAGGACTAAAAGGGAAATACGTGAGCCAGTCAGTGAATTGTCACTGCGCTGAATGGGGCTCAGGGCTACCAGCTGGAGGAGAGTTGGTATCTGGTACCAGGGCTTTTGAGTGAAGCCAATAGGTATAAAACTGAGCTCAAAAACAAAACCTCACCCAAGGGAAAGAAGGGTCAGAAGTGGAGTTGGTAAAGAGGCTCAACTGTGGCCTTAAAGACTATGTCTGGGTTACCTCCACCTCCAAGAGTAGCAGAGGTGTACCAGACTCTCATCGGTCACTTCTGTGATTCAGGGAAACGTTCACACTGACAAGGGGAAAGGTACCAATTGACAGTGATGGATGAGCCAGAGGGGGTTGGTTGTGGATGGAGTGGGTGGGTAGGGTCCTGGTGTGGCTCAGACCCTGGGGGAGGACAAATATTGGGAGAGCCTATTTGAGACAAGGGACCAATAAAATGATTTTGTGGCAAAAGAGCATCTTGGCATTTGGAGAGCCAAGAAACGCCACAAAATCTCACCACACAACCGAACTCCTGCAAGAGACTTATTGGGGGTAGTGGGGTATGTAAAAGGCTGCCTCTGAGTGAGAATGAGAAAAGAGAGACCAGGCCATGATGGCGTGGGCTTCCTAGGGACACGGGCATGTGTATAGAAAAAAACTGGGACCATGGTGACAGTGGAAACGTTGCATTAGCTGTTAGTGATGACAGACCGTTGGTGCTGAGTCACTGAAGGTGGCAGGCACCTGCTTCTGGAATGTGGGTGGTTCTCAGTGAAAGATCCCCGAAGGGAATCTTCCGTCAGAGAGACCCCCACTCCCAAGGTCAGCGAGTCCAGTTGTTCGGCTGCAAACATCAAGAGGCTTTATTCAATACACGGGTACCCGGGGCGACAAAGTCTCTCGGAAGACTTGCATGCCCTCTGGGGGGAAAGCTGGGCTTTTATAGGGTTTTAGAGCAGAAGTGCGGGTACAGAAGCGAGAAGCATGGTTACAGGGGGCTGATTGGTACATTTACATGAGACCACAGTTTGAGTCAGAGTTTGGCAGGGACACCAGGATTCCAGGAACTGGGTGGTCGAGATGGTCATGATGACCCCCTTAACTTGGCCCGCCACCTGTTGTTTTCTTTAGGACTCTTATCTCAACTGAAACAGTCTCACAGATATCCATGAGGGTGATTAACACAAACTGTTTTTAGCTCGACTGGGGCAGCCTGACCGCAGATATGACACAGCTGGGTTTCTCAGTAATTTTCCAGTTCCCCACCTAGCCTACAGAGTTTCTCAAAACAGTGGTGGCGTTAGCTATGTCTAACTTAGGGTGAGGCGGGGGTCTTTCATTCCCCCATTTTTCTTCTAACTTAGAGTGGAATCTTTCATTCTAGGGCCTAGGGAGAGTCGATTTCTGCCCCCTGCTGTTTGAGCTGATGATACTGCTGGGTCAACACCAACGCTTGTATGACAGAGAGCCGGTCTTTCATGAACTGGATCAGCCGATTCAGAATACAAGGCCCAAATAACAAGATTAAGAGGATTATGATTAAGGGGCCCATGAGGGAGGAAACGAGGGTGGTGAACCAGGGGGCTCTATTGAACCAACTCTCGTACCAGCTTTGTCCTTCTTTGAAGAGTTTTTCCCTCTGGTTAAGTCTTTCTCTAAGCTTGGCCATATTATCTCTAACTAGGCCAGTGTGGTCGGCATAGAAGCAGCATTCTTCTTTTAAGGCTGCACATAGCCCCCCTTCTTGTAGGAAGAGGATATCTAGCCCCCTTCGGTTCTGCAAGACCATTTCTGACAAAGAGGTTAAGGATTTTTCTAGAGCGCTTACTGATTCTTCTAATGCCTGTAAGTCAGCATGCATAGCCTGCTGTAGTTGTTGGAATTGATTGGTTGCTGTTAAGGCGGTGGCCCCAGTCCCAATTCCGGCGGCAATGCCTCCGACTGTTAGCCCTCCTAGCATTATTGCCAAAGTTAAAGACACGGGTTCCCTATGGTACCGAATTCTTCCCTCAAAGTGTCTGTAGACATAGTCTGGTTCATGATATACTATTTTAGGCCACAATTCAATGAGAACACAAAAGTCAGAACCAGCATTCCAGCCTTGAGCCGATATGCAGGGGGTTAGGCCGGTATTGCATGCCCAAAAGGTACTATTGGGGCCAGCCAGGTAGTAATTTCCTGCGTCAATACTGGCAGTGGAATTGCAAAGTTGCTGCTATGCAGCAGGTATCACCCCGACACAGAGTCCCTGCCCAGACACATCGGACAGGGTTAATTTATGTTGAGCAGAGGGATAGCAATTTACTGGAGGGCTAGTATGGTTAGAAAAATTACCTATTATAGCCAAACCTTCGTAATAGGGTGGAGTTGAAACCAGACATAACCAGCATTCTTGGGTCCGGTCAGGATCAGAGTGATTTACACCTGATAGGCTCCTGTCATTAGATCAAGAAGTCTATCTCCTGACCCAGGCCTCTGAGGCTGCATAGTGGGGCCCATGGTGGTTGGGCTAGGGGAAGAAACGGAAGCATTTGGGGCTGTTGGCCACAGGGGTGGAGGTCTTGGCTGAGAGGGCCTCCTCTGATCTGATAAGACCGGGTTGGGGCCCACAGATTTAGTAGTAGGTAAGGTCTTTTTAAGCCTAATTCTGAAAGTGAGGCCTATATCTTTTCGATTTTTATAAACCCTAAGGCCCCATCTAAAACCTTGTGAAGTCCAAGTCTGTTGTTTAGCCTGGGGAGTAAATTGAATCAACAGGGGATTGCACCATCCTTTGGTTGCGCTCTGGGGATTGCATACCCCCGATTTTAGCCTCCAGAGGGGCGTATTGAGTGGGACATGTTCCCAGCTTTTTCTTTTTACTGTAATATAGTCCCAAGAAGAGGAGGGCCTCCAATAAGTGTCTCCCGAGGTTTCACAGCCCCATGAGGCACAAAAATACTGATCTGCCCACCCACATTTGTGATGGAGAGTTCTATTTCTATGTGTGCCAGGACAAACATAAATACCCCATACCCCACTGCCGGAGGGACCCCGTAAAAGGGCCCTCCCAACTGAATTGATACAGCTTGGATCGGTGGCCCGTCCTGGGGTAATTTGTTCAGGTGCTCGGCCCCCAGGTGGAGGCCAGAAAATATCAGGAACCGCCCAATCGGTGTCTGCTCCAAGGGCAAGGGCACAGAGATCTACTTCTAAATCTGGCCAGTGGGGCTGGACCCCAATAGAGGAGCTTAAGTTAACAATATCCCCAGCCTGGTTTTCAATGACCCAGGTATAATTATAAACCTGATGTGGGGAAGCATGGGCTACTCCTAGACTTAGAGTGAGACACAAGCTTATTAGGGTTCCCCACGAGTCAATCTTATCTTTAATGGATTTTGAGTGCGGTAAAGTTTCCATCTGGCTTTCAAGTCCGGGTGGTCGGGCTGGTGTTCGGGGTTGGCGGTCTTGACGTGGGAGGCGTGGACCCAGGCGGCGATGCCGTCTACCTTTAGGGCTGTGGGTGTTGTCAGCAGTACGGTGTAGGGTCCCTTCCAGCGTGGCTCTAGGTTCTTCTGCTGGTGTCTACGAACCCAAACGAGGTCTCCGATCTGGAACGGATGTGGCACCACCGGATGGTTGAGCTGTTCTCGATACGCAGCCGCCAGCGGTTTCCAGACCTCCCGTTGCACGAGTTGCAGGGCCTGCAAGTGAGCTTGGAGAGAAGGTCTATCAGCAAAGGAGGCTATGTCAGAGTCAAAGAAATGGGCCGCTGGCGGCGGGGCACCATAAAGGATTTCAAAAGGGGTGAGTCCATAAGGGCCCGGTGTATTTCGAGCCTGATACAACGCTAGGGGAAGGAGGGTCACCCAGTCTCTAGTGCCAGTTGCAAGCGTCAATTTGGTTAAAGTCTCCTTAATAGTTCTATTCATGCGCTTTACCTGTCCTGAGCTCTGGGGGCGGTATGCACAGTGTAATTTCCAATCAATCCCCAGCAATGTGGCCACCGACTGACTTACCTGGGAGACGAAAGCAGGGCCGTTGTCGGAGCCCAGTGCCTGTGGCATACCATACCTGGGGAAAATTTCTTCCAAAAGCTTTTTGGTGACGACTTTGGTAGGGTAGGCCTCTACCCATCCAGAGAAAGTGTCCACGAACACCAGCAAATACCGGTATCCATATAGTCCAGGCTTGACTTCTGTGAAATCAACTTCCCAATGGGTTCCAGGTCGGTGTCCTCGGACCCTGGTCCCGAAACCCACCTTGCTGTGTCCAGCATTCACTCGTGCACACACGGTGCACCTTTCAGCCACTTGCTGCAGAATCTTGTCTTTTCCCAGCAAATGGTGGGTGCTTTCTTCTCTTTCAAGGAGGGTTTTCATTTTTCTGTAACTCAGATGGGTTAATTTGTGGAGATAATCAATCAAGTAATAAGTCATACGCTGGGGCCACACTGGTTTTCCCTTGAATATCCACTTTTGAATTTCAGGTTGATAGGTGGCCCCCATTTCTCTTAGTAGGTTTTGGTCTTCCTGGCTGTATCGGAGAACAGGCCCCGGGTAGAGGGGTCTATATTCTTTTCTCCCATAGTCAGGGCCTGGGAAATAACTGAGCCTTCCTGCTGAGCTACCTGTCGGGCAGTCTCATCCGCCAGGCGGTTGCCACGAGCCTCAGGGCTGTCTCTTCTCTGATGCCCCGGACAGTGGATGATACTTAATTTTGAAGGCAAGAACAGAGCCTCTAAGAGAGCTAATATCTCCAGTTTGTTCTTGATCTCTTTCCCCTCAGAGGTGAGTAGGCCTCTCCTTTGGTATATTTCCCCATGAATGTGAGCGGTGGCAAAAGCATAATGGCTGTCTGTATAAACATTGAGCTTTTTACCTTCTGCCACCCGTAGGGCCTGAGTTAGGGTGATGAGTTCAGCCCACTGCGCCGACGTGCCAGGTGGCAGGGCCTTGGCCCAAATTACCTCAGTCTCGGTAGTAACCGCGGCCCCTGCTCTCCGTTCTCCGCTGTCCAGAAAGCTGCTCCCATCGGTATACCAGGTGAAGTCGGCATCAGGGAGGGGCTGGTCGGTCAGGTCAGGCCGGGTGCCATGTACCTCTGCGAGTATCTGGAGACAGTCATGAGTTTCTGGACCCTCTGGTAGGGGAAGCAGTGTTGCCGGGTTAAGGGCTACCATGGGACCAAAATATACTCGATCAGTGTCCAGCAGGAGAGCCTGATAGTGGGTCATGCGGGCGTTGGAAAGCCATCGGCCCGGAGGTTGTTTAATAAGGGCTTCCACCGCATGAGGAGCCAGAATTGTTATTGGCTGTTCCATAGTCAGCTTGCCAGAGTCTTTAATCAGGAGGGCAATCGCTGCCACCATTCTCAGGCAAGGTGGCCACCCCGAAGCCACCGGGTCAAGTTTCTTGGACAGGTAAGCTATCGGACACCTCCATGGTCCCAGTTTTTGGGTCAGGACCCCTTTAGCATATCCCTGTTTTTCATCCACAAATAGCTCAAAGGGCTTGTTTAAGTCCGGAAGCCCCAGTGCGGGGGAGGTCAGCAGGGCCTCTTTAATGGTTGTATAGGCTCTCTGCTGCTCATCCCCCCAAGTAAAGAGAGTCCCTGGTTTGGTAAGTGGGTAAAGTGGCGCAGCCATTTCTGCGAATCCTGGGATCCAAAGGCGGCAAAACCCCGCAGTACCCAGGAATTCTCTTAATTGCCTCGGGCTTTTGGGCACCGGAATTTTTAGAATTGTCTGTTTCCGTGCTTCTGTCAACCATCTTTGTCCATCCCTGATCTGATAGCCCAGGTATGTAACCTGCCTCTGACATATTTGGGCCTTTTTAGCTGAGGCCCGGTATCCTAGAGTTTCTAAAGTCCTCAGTAGGGCCTCTGTTCCCTCCTCAAATTTTTCCTCAGTTTCTGCAGCCAGGAGGAGGTCATCTACATATTGGAGCAAGATTAAAGCAGGGTGATGAACCCTAAAATCGGCCAGGTCCCGGTGCAACGCCTCATCAGCCCCAAGGTGGGGCTGTTCTTGAACCCCTGCGGGAGTCTGGTCCAAGTAAGCTGACCCGATACTCCCAACTCTGGATCCTTCCACTCAAAGGCAAAAATGGGCTGACTCTGAGGATGGAGCCTCAGACAAAAGAATGCATCCTTAAGGTCTAATACCGTATACCAGGTGTACCTTGGAGGAAGCCCAGTTAGCAAATTGTATGGGTTGGGAACTGTAGGATGTATATCCTCTACCCTTTTGTTGACTTCTCTCAAGTCCTGTACCGGGCGGTAGTCTCCCGTCCCTGGCTTTTTAACCGGAAGTAGAGGTGTATTCCAGGAGGATTGACAAGGTACCAGAATGCCCTGATCTAAAAGTCTCCGAATGTGAGGCCTAATTCCTTGGTAAGCTTCATGTGACATCGGGTATTGCTTAATGGAAATGGGAGTTGCTGATGCTTTTAGAGTGATCACCAGGGGGGGCTGGTGAGTTGCGAGACCCATTCCTCCTGTTTCCGCCCAGGCTAGGGGGAACTTTTCTAGCCAAACAGTCATTTCTTGTGGCCAAGGCCTTTCAAGCTCGTAAAGTTGGTATTCATCTTCCAGGTTTATGGTTAACACATGTAAAGGCTGCCCCTGAGGCCCAGTAACATGGGCCTTAGTCCCTTCAAAGTGGATTTGTGCCCTGAGTTTCATTAATAGATCTCTCCCCAACAGTGGATAAGGGCAATCAGGAACATGCAAAAAGGAGTGAGTCACCTTACCAGTGGCGAGTTGGACTCTTCTTTCAGTGGTCCATCGGTACCTTTTTCCTCCGGTGGCTCCTTGAACCCACACCGATTTGTCAGTCAGGGGTCCCGGTGAGGTGGTGAGTACCGAATGCTGGGCTCCGGTGTCCACCAGGAAGGTAACGGGTTGCCCCCCCACATTAAGAGTTATCCTGGGTTCAGGGGGGGGCTCCTGACCCTGACTCCCCTAATCCTCCAGGTTTAACAGGGTGGCCTGGGGCTAGGCTTTCGTGGCCCTTTTGGTCTCTTTGGGCAGTCTTGGACCCAATGCCCTTTCTCCTTGCAGTAAGCGCATTGGTCTTTGTCTACTCGTGGACCCCAGCGGTCTCCCAGGCCCTTTCTACTCTGTCTCTGTCCTGTCACTACTGTGGCCAGTAACTTGCTAAATTCCCTATTTCTCTTACGTTCTCTCACGTTCTCTCTTTCCTCTGCTTCTTTCCTTAACCTTTCATCTCTTTCTTCTTGTGTTTCTCTCTTATTAAAAATCTGCTCCGCCTCCTTCAATAAATCCTGTACTGTACTTTCTCTCAAGTTTTCAAGCCTTTCTAACTTCTTTCTAATATCTGGGGCAGACTGCCAGATGAAAGACATGGCTACATTGGTTGCTTGACCTGGGTCTTCTGGATCATAGGGAGTGTACATACGGTATGCCTCCTTAAGTCGTTCTAGGAAAGCAGAGGGGGATTCCTCAGGTTTCTGGGTCACTAACTTAACCTGAGCCAAATTAGTTGGGCGTCTTGCAGCCCCACGGAGACCCGCTATGAGCAACTGGCGATAGAGACGTAGGTGTTCCCTACCGCGTGCAGTAGTAAGTCCCAGGTGGGTCGCTCCAGGGGGAAGGCAGTATCAATCTGTTGCGGTAATTGTGTGGGCTGCCCGTCATCCCCTGGGACGTTTTTGCGGGCTTCCAGGATGACCCGCTGCTTTTCTTCGGTGGTTAACAGGGTTTGGAGCAACTGCTGGCAATCGTCCCAAGTAGGCTGATGGGTCACTAGAATAGACTCGATCAGTGCCGTGAGCCTAGAGGGGTCCTTAGAGAAAGGAGGGTTATTATTTTTCCAATTGTATAAGTCAGACGCGGAGAAGGGCCAGTACTGGAGTTGGTGGTCAGGCCCCGTTCGCAATAGAAGGGCCTGGGAGGAGGGATCAGGAGGGACTTCCCGACGCCCCCTCAATCGTCCTGCCACCGGGGACGAGGTGGATTCTCCCTGGGGTTCCCGTCTGGTGGCCACTCCCTCTGGTTCCCCAACAGGGTCTGGGTTTCTGTAAGGAGGGGGCTGTTCAGTCAAAAGATCCAAAAGAGGGCCATCATCTGCTGGCAGTACTGGGGGTGTTTTCTTATGCCCAGAGGTCTCTTCTGGAGCCGGTTTCGTGAGGACCGGGTAAAGAGTAGAGTTAGTCGGGGTTGGAACCAGCGGAGGAGGAAGGGAGGAGGCAGACGGGGTGGGTTTCGGGCAAGGGGGAAGGAAAGGCTTTACCCATGGTGGGGGATTTCTGACCAGAGATTCCCATGTGATGATATAGGGAACCTGGTCAGGATGTCCATGGGGTCCAGGGTCCATGACTTTAGCTTTCACCTGTAAAATAACTCCTAGGTTAAAGGTGCCATCTAGTGGCCAGCCCACGTCAAAGGTTGGCCACTCAGATGAACAGAAGGTGTCCCACTTTCCTTTTCGCACTTCCGCAGAGAGGTTGTGGGCGATGTCACGGACTTCCTTGAAGTGCTGTAAAGTTAAACTTTTGGGAGTGGTGACAGTTTGTCCCATATTTTCAAATAGATAGAAAACACTTATTACGCTTACTACAGAAATTAGACAGACAGAACACAACACAAGCCGCGTGGCACGAGAGCGACGCAAAACTGAAAGTAAAAATTCAGATGGAGACTGCGCTGGAGGTCCGGTTCCTCTGTCTCCCAGATGAAACATGTAGCCCTCGAACAGGGGCGAAGCCCCGAGAAGTCCGAGTCGGCTCGTGCTTCCAAACAGACGGGAGCCGAAAAATTGGCTCCCTACCAGAAGAGGGACTCGAACCCTCACAACAAACGGGAGCCAAAACTTAGCCCCCCTCCAGACCCCCTGGGACGTCTCCCAGGGGTGCGGAAGTGAAGTCCGAGCTCGTCGGCTCCTTCTGGCTTCCGCCCTAATACGGATGACTTGGCCAAGCCTCAGATTCGGATGCAAACACTTAAGACAGAAACCAACTGACACACAGACAAACAAGTTCTGCCGGCAATCTTACCTCCCGAATTTGGGTCGGTGGTCTCAAATCCCAGACGAGCCCCCACATGAAAGACCCCCGAAGGGAATCTTCCGTCAGAGAGACCCCCACTCCCAAGGATCAGCGAGTCCAGTTGTTCGGCTGCAAACAGCAAGAGGTTTTATTCAATACACGGGTACCCGGGGCGACAAAGTCTCTTGGAAGACTTGCGCGCCCTTTGGGGGGAAAGCTGGGCTTTTATAGGGTTTTAGAGCAGAAGCGCGGGTACAGAAGCGAGAAGCATGGTTACAGGGGGCTGATTGGTACATTTACATGAGACCACAGTTTGAGTCAGAGTTTGGCAGGGACACCAGGATTCCAGGAACTGGGTGGTCGAGATGGTCATGATGACCCCCTTAACTTGGCCCGCCACCTGTTGTTTTCTTTAGGACTCTTATCTCAACTGAAACAGTCTCACAGATATCCATGAGGGTGATTAACACAAACTGTTTTTAGCTCGACTGGGGCAGCCTGACCGCAGATATGACACAGCTGGGTTTCTCAGTAATTTTCCAGTTCCCCACCTAGCCTACAGAGTTTCTCAAAACAGTGGTGGCGTTAGCTATGTCTAACTTAGGGTGAGGCGGGGGTCTTTCATCAGTTGACCAACAGTTGCTGAAAGTTATCAAATATAACTCACTGGGGCCTGGTGGTCGTTGTGCACCCTTTAATGCCAGCACTCAGAAGGCAGAGGCAGGAAGATCTTTGGGTTTGAGGCCAGCCTGGTCTACAAAATCCAGGACAGCCAGGGCTACATAGAGAAACCCTGCTTCAAAAAAACAACAAAACAAAAGGTAGTCCTTACATTTAGGATCAGATCATCTGCAAATGGGGATTTTGTGACTTCTTTCTTATCTTTTTGTATACTTCCTTGAATAAGAGTGAACCCTTGATTTTAGAGGCAGTACATTTAGTTTTTTTCTCACTTAGTATAATGTTAGGCTTAGGTTTGTCCTATGTAGCCTTTATTGATTTTGAGGTCCGTTCTTTCTGATCTGAATTTCTTCAGGGCTTTTCTTATGATCATGGAAGGATGTAAAATTTTGTCAAAGGCATTTTCTCATCTAATGAGATGATCTGTGATTTCTTTTTGTCCCTGATTCTACTTATGTGACATATTTCATTTTTTAATTTGCTATCTTAGGCCATCCTTGCCTCTTGATGATGACAGGTGGTCTTTTCAATATTTGTTTGAGTTTTGTTTGCAAGTTCTTTCTGACATAGTTTATCATGAAAATTGAGTGGTTGGTTTTTTCTTTTGTCCTTTTATGGTTGTGGTATGAATATGGTACAGCTTAATGGAGTGAATTAATAGTGTTTCTTCTCTTTTATTTTACAGAATAGTTTGCTGTTAGTTCTTCAGTGAAGGTCTAATTAAAATCCACCCAGTTCTGGGCTTCTCTTTGCTAGGATACTCTTCATCTTCTTGGGTAGGCCCAGATGGAGCTGTACTTCTGTCTCAGCTCTTTGCAAAGAGGAAAAGACACAATCTTCCTGCAAATGTGAGAATGTGTATTGAAATGAAAGGGATTTAGCAGCTGCCACTTCAGGGACCTTGATTTAGTTTTGGTAGATGATATGTGTCCAGGACTTATATTTTATCTAAATTCCAAGATTTTTCACCTTTTTTAAAATACAGGCTTTCAAAAGTATTTCCTAATGATCCTCTGGATTTTATTGATACCTGTTGCAATGATATTTCTTCTCTCTCTTTAGCTGGGTTAGCTAAAGATTTGTCAGTCTTATGTATTTAAAAAAAAAAAAAGCTCTGTTTTACTCATCCTTTTTATCACTGTTTTCATTTCCACTTCTTTAATTTCCATCCTGATGCTTATTATTTCTTCCTATCTACCAATTTAGGGCTTGGATTTTTGTTGGTTGGATGGTTTCTCTGAGGCTTGAAATTCTTACTGGAGATTGAGACAACATAGGTAAAATAATCTGCCCAGCCCAAGGTCAATAAGGCAATTATAAAAGTTAACAGGTGTCTGTGTCTCAGTATTGAGAGACACAAAGATTAAAAAGTAGCAGCTATTGTTAATGTTTAAGGCCTGAACTAGATGGGTGGAGAAGTCCACCTCCCAGCCCCCATCCAGTGCCGTCCGCCTTAACCATCTTTATCTGGGCTACCTTCCATCCATAATCTTTTAAATATTTGCTTGTATTCTTCATCTGGGATTTTCCATGCCATTACTGGAGTCCTTCCTCCTGGTCCACGTGGTTTCTTCTCCATGCTAATCCATCATGGTGCCCTCTTTCCTCCTCTCTTCCTGTCTGTCTGTGTTCTTCCCATGATTCTCCTCTTCCCAAAGCCCAGAAACTTTAGCCGAGCCTACCCCAGTCTGCCCTGTCCAGGTTTTAGGCCTTTTAATCAACCAATCAGGTATAATGTCTTACACAGGTTTAAACAACAAGGATAGGTGTATCTGGGAAGTAACCAGATCTTGAGGGCCAGTAATTAGCATCAAAATGCAAGCATCAGACCAATCCCCAACAAAAGTTTATGAGGATTGTGCTTTTGTCATGTGGGGAGGGGTTTCAGTCTCTTCCCCTTCTGGACCTAGCTTCAACTTCCCTTCTTCGTGATTTCTGATGTCCTTCTAATCCTTCCCCCATTTTATAATAGAGCCTATGCTTTGTTATTCTGACTCTCTTTATTCCTTGTGTCACACAGAGGCAGCTCCCAATCAGCAAGCTTCCCTCAATGACCTGTGTACAGATTTTGAATGTCAGCTGAATCTCTCCAACAGCCCTCCTCGCTGCAGACCAGTGTATTCTAAGAAAGGGCTGGAACATAAAGTTGATCTGCAAAGGCATTTATTTCCAGGTATGAACAGCTAGTTTTTCCATTAAGAGAAAGAGACCATTTGATACCTTTGTTAAAAAGAAGTCAATGAGATTGTCTTCTGCAACACCAAGTTTAGGAAGGGACAGTGCTACAAATCTCTTGGGAATGAGGGGCAGGTACCCTTGAAGTCATCTAGCATAGGACTAGCAAAATCTGATAGGTAAATATGCAGAGGCTGAGCCCCCCTCCCCACCATCGACTTAAAACATATCATTTCCAGGGGTGGGGCTTGAGCATGTGCATTTGAGGCAGCTTCTTAAGAAGTTCTGGTCCTGGGTCCAGAACTCACTGAACCAGTGCATACATAGCAAAGGCCTTACACAGAAGCACAATGCTATATATAGTTGACCCCTTTAGTCAGCTTTTAAGGATTCACATGGCAGATAGGAGGGTGCTAAGGAGCCATTAGTACTTAGTCTTTAGTCTCAAAGAGAGGTAGTTAGGCGGACTCACCACGGTCTAATCTTGGTACAAAATAATAATTTTAGACTATGGATAACATTCGGTTTTAGCTAGATTTTGTCTAAAAAAATTCCTACTGAGAAATGATTCAGGTTTCTGAAGGAAGGAAACAGCTTTTTAAAATTCGTACATTGGACATATATGAGATCTATTAATCAAATGATACAGAGACATCTGTATATGGTATAAACAATTATTTGTTTTTTAATGTATGAGTGCTCTATCAGCATATACACCTGCATGCCAGAAGAGGGCATCGTATCACATTATACATGGCTGTTAACCATCATGTGGTTGACTGGGAATTGAACCCAGGACTTCTGGAAGAGCAGTCACTGCTCTTAACCACTGAGCCATTCTCCAGCCCAGTATAAAGAATTATTAATATCCTGGGAATTAATGTATTAGGATGGCCTTAGGTCCATTTTCAAAATTAAATAACCGAACTCTTTTTACTTATTAGCTTATTGGATTGTTTTTAAACTTTCCACAAAGGAATCTGATACAAGAATGGCTGTTATTAAAGACACTCAGATACATTCCCGTAAGAACACAAAACCAGAAACCATAATTAATAAATTATAATAAACTATAAATATACCCAGAGAAAGCATTTGAGACAAAAAAGTTCCAAAAATACCATTGAGTTTGCTATATATTGGCCATCCATTCTCCATTTTAAACATAATATATAAGTCATTCAAAACAATACAAACACGTATTTGAAATCTCGTCCATTCTTTTCATGTCCAGTGTTGCCAGAATGTTTGAAATATACTCCTGAATCCCTCTGGAGGGATCTCTGCTCACAGCATGAGAGACTAGAGGACTTAATAAGCCAGCAAGTGCATTCTTTCTCCTGTGGTTTGCTGATCCTCTCTAGAAGCTGGGCTGTGGACCTGGACTTGGAAGAGAAGCAGGGGGTCATCTGTGATGCTCTGCTGATTGCACAGAATAGTCCCCCCATCCTCTACACCATCCTGGAGGAGCAGGATGAGAGGGGACGGGACTACTGCACCCGCACTGCCTTTACTCTGAAGCAGAAGCTAGTGAACACTGGAGGCTACACGGGGAGGGTGTGTGTCATAACCAAGGTTCTCTGCCTGGGTTCTGAGAGCAATGTTGAGGCCAATGGGGAGTCAGCCTCTCCTATTCATTACCCACCCTCCTATAACCTTGCAAGCACCCAGGAAATGGAAGCTTTGCTGCAGGCCCTCGTGATTGTCTTGCTCAACTTCAGATCTTTCTTGAGTGACCAGCTCGGCTGTGAAATTCTCAACCTTCTCACAGCCCAGCAGTATGAGATACTCTCAAAAAGCCTCCGCAAAACCAGAAAACTGTTTGTGCATGGCTTGCCAGGCACAGGGAAGACAATCATGGCCATGAAAATCATGGAAAAGATCAGAAACACGTTCCACTGTGAAACAGATAACATTCTCTACATCTGTGAAAATCAGCTTTTGAGAGACTTGATAGCGTAAGTGTTTGGATCTTATGTCTGTGTGTTATCAATCCGGGTTTGACATTGTCTGTTGCGTTACCCTGATTCTTGGGAATTAGACAGTAAAATGACCGGTGACTGCAGTGACAGAGTTAGAGAAACACCTAATGTCCTTTTCGCTGTTACAGGGGAAAAAATCTGTGCCAGGCAGTGACCCGGAAAACCTTTATGCGTCCTCACTTTAACGCAACGATGGTCCAACACATCATTGTTGATGAAGCCCAGAATTTCCGCACTGAAGATGGGAACTGGTACGAAAAGGTAGAAAAAATCACTCAAAGCACGGAAGATTGTCGAATTCTATGGATCTTTCTGGACTATTTTCAGACCAGTCATCTGCAAATGAGTGGCCTCCCACATTTCTCACGCCAGTTTCCAAAAGAAGAGCTCACCAAAGTGGTACGGAATGCAGATAATATAGCTGCGTTTCTAAAACAAAAATTGCAAGAAATCAGAAATGTCCGTCCAAAAATCATCCCTCCCGAGTCCCTGGAGATGCTCCATGATTTTAACTGGTGTCAAGGTGTATCAGGCAGCTGCGAGACTAGAAACTTGAGTTGGCATCATGCAGTGAGTTATGTAGCAGATAAGTGTGATTTTTTCTTGAGGAATGGGTATTCTCCCCAAGATATTGCAGTGCTTTTCAGCACGGACAGCGCAAGGGAAAGCTATGAAAATATGTTCCTTGAAAAAATGAGGAGGATAAATGATGCGTTTATCTATCCTCCTCCTAACATGTTTGACAGCATCCGTCGATTCTCAGGCCTGGAAAGAAGCATTGTGTTTGGTATTGATCCCTCTACAGTTGAGTGGCCCATTTCCCGCAACCTATTGCTCTGTCTGGCTTCCAGAGCAAGAAAACATCTATATATTTTGTTTTGTGCTTGATCATAGTTTCCACTGAAGGGAAGGAAACTCTATGATCCCAATACATTATAAATAAGACATGTATGCCTTTTAATATTTTAAAGCTTAGGCCTTTTTTTTTTTTAACTCCCAGCCATCCATCATTTAAACTTAACCTGACTCTAGTCTACAAACCCACCACATGGCTAGCCCTTTACCTCCCAGTTTCTTAGACCCATCTTGCTTCCTCCATCTCCCACTTGAATCTACTGCTTCTGCCTATGTCAGTGCCTGCCCAGGAGTTATGAACGATCTAGAACTTTCTGCCCTAGATATTGACTGTCAGATCTTTATTCCAACCAATTAGCAGCAATGCAACACTGATCCAGCTCTTAGGCAGCCTTAGGCAATGAAGGCTGAGTGATCTCCATCTTCTGGGCTTACAAAATATAAGACCAGTGAAGGGCCATAGAGCATACAGTAACTAAAATCTGGCTAGCCCTTAGCTTGTTCTCTGTCAGTTCAGCAATCAACAATCGATATATAGAAACACACTTAAATACAATGAACTCCAACATTCCACAGTAGAGAGAGAATCTCACCAAGATACTAAGCCTTCGTTTTCCAAAGGAGCAGAGAGGTCCAGCCTTCTTGGAAAAGACTGGCACCCAGATAGCTCACTCCAGTTATTTTATTCAAAGAATATACAAGGTTGATTGGGGCTGGGAAAGGTTCCAGCTACCAAAATTATCTTGCCCTTGCTGCCTGGAAGAACAGAAAATCTACACAAACCTCAGTCCCTTTTGACCACAGCTAGACACAGTCAAAAGTAAGAACTCTGGGTTTGCCAGGACTGTCTTAGGACCAAGGTCTGTGCAGCTCCAAGCTTCCAAGTAGCACCTAGTGCAGATTCTCCAAAGAAACAACATTTCTTCAAGGTCCAAACAGTTTCAAAACAATTTCTCCGCATCCACTGATTAACCCAACCAAGCAAAGGCTTTGCTAAAACATGTACTCAAAGGCAAACACAAAGGTTTTACTATATATTTCACTTTAAGCCAGATTTAAAGATCTTACTTTACATTTCATTTATATTTCCCTACTGTCTGTTTTTAATTGGATTTGTTATGTTGGAGATTATGAAGTTGTACAGTAAAAAGGGCCTTTTGTCTATCTAGTGGTCTAACAGTTTTATGCAAATTAATCAGACCTTTCAAAGGCTTTATTTTACTTTTCACTAGAGTATATCCTGAAGTCTTCTCATCATTTCTAGTCCTGGGGGACGTAGCTCAGTAGCAGAGTGCTAGAACAAGATTTATGAAGTCCTAGGTTCAATCACTGATTATGGGAAAGCAAAATCTAATTGAGGTCCTTCAGAAAAGAACATTATAAAGATACAACAAAACTCTTGTCCTGTAGTTTCAGAAAATGTAGGGAAAGGAATTACCAATGGACACTGAGACTAGCTAGGGATCTGAGGCTGAAAAGTTGGAGAAAAGGATGGCAAAAGAATGGACACAGGACGTATACTGGGACAATGCTGAAACCACAAGGACTGAAACTATGAGAACAACACAATGTGGTAAGTCATAGCCGATGTGTTAAAACAGGCTTCCATTTTAAATCGGCAAATACATTCACAAAAATATTTTACAAGTATAAAGAAAAGGACTAAAACCACAACACTATTGAGTGGTAACGGATAGTCTCCTGCTCTAAGTACCGGCTTTCTGCAACCTTGCAGGAGAGAATGCATTTGAACACTGCAGTGTGTGCCTCCCCGGGTTTTTTGGAAAGCGTGCTTCCACCCCTTCCTGTCCGCACACTGGCTCCAGGTTCCTCACCCCCACCCTGACTGTAAAGGGCTAGCCCATGCAGGTCTGCCCTGACAGAGACAGTGGGAGGCACGGTGGTGCAGCACTGGTGATTCAGTTTTAAATTCCCCCTGCAGGCCAAGCAGGCCACTTAAGACACATGGTTGATGGGCATGTTGGTTTGGGGATAAAGGGGGTGAAGCCATGGCTTTGTTGCCACCTTTTAAGCTTTTGCTGTTCAGTCTGAAATGATGCAGTATGGTTGGATCAGCAGTATCCCGGTCTATGAACAGGCTGAGAGTTTTGCTTTGATACTAGTTCAGATATATATTAACTGTCATGCTAAAAACAAAACAAAACAAAACAAAACACTGATTAAGCTTACTTAGTCTCCTTTTCTGTTTCCAAGGTTACGCCGAGGATGGGAAACTATCCAATCAAAGTTTGTTTGGCTCAGCTATACTTAATAGATCATGGTCCTCAAACCTGTCAGAAAATCTGCAGCAAGTGCATTAAGTGCATAATAAAGAAGCCTAATATGACAGAGACCCCTGCTTCTAGTGGTGACCCCAAGGACTCCAGGAATATTTGGGCACAATGAGAGATGACTCCATCTGGACTGCCCCAACTGGCTGCTGCCAAGGCCCTGCCTGAACTGTGGACAAACACAACACCAGGAGAGTTGACTGTTTTGCCTAGACAAAATAAGGTCGGTCATTCTCCCAAATTCCTCTTCCATGGAAAGGCCTTTCAGATTTGCTGGGCCCAGCACCCAAAGACTGATGCTGTGATGCTGCCCTAGGACTTGCGCTCACAAGAGCCACTGCCACCACAGGAGCCTGATGGGAAGGCCGTCTGGATAGGAATCCAATAAGTTATTCTTCTCAGGTCTCTGATGGGTTTGAACAGCAGAAACCAAGGCTGCACCTGCCCTCTCAAAGATGCACACTTTACCTAAGTTCTAAGCTTCTGATAAAGTGTTTGAGGGTCTGAGAAGGTATTTTGAGGTTGGTGATAAGAAAGTAATTTCAGGCATATAAAAACTCTTCTCCCCACTATGCTACATCGTATTAAGACTGTTTAGAGCTTTAACATTAATCAGATTTTAAATTGTCTTCCAAGCCAATTTGTCTCTTTCTGTAAACTTCAGGAGATAATTCACAAGTCATGTTCCAGATAAGTACTGTCAATCAACAGCCTGTTTCCCAGACCACCTATTCCTGAGGGTGGAATTCCTCCCCTGGTTGGGGGACTCCCCTACCCAACTACCAAGACCATGGGCCTAAAAGTGAAACTCCTTGACTTCATCTTCTGCCCCTAAAATACACATGTTCCAGCATCCTGCTTCCTCAAGGGCTGCATCCAGAACTCAGGTGCTGCTCTGGCCTAAACCTCACAGACTGCATCAGCTGGACCTGATCGCAGATGGTCTCACAGGTCCTGGGCAGCAAACACAACAGCCTGCTTGTGGGACCTGGCCAACACTCCAGCTTTTTACCCCATGCCCCAAAACCAGTGCCCCCAATGTCAGCCGGGAGGATCCAGAAAAGATTCTTCTCCCATTATCCATTTATTACAACAAAAGGCTGGGATGTCAAAGTCCCTACCTGCCGCAGGACATGGCTGCCATAACCTGCTCTCCACCTAGGGGCAGGGCTTCTCTCCCAGAGACCCTTCACAGACATCTTGGTTCTGTTAACCCTTTTCCATCCTTCCTTCCACTTTCCCTCTTTTCTGCCTTCTTTCCCCCCCCCCACCCCCACCAGCAGGTCCTCTCCTTCTGCTTCCCCCTCCCTCGATGCTCCCAAGAACCTGTGTTTATACAATAATATAGGTTCATCTCATCATTAGCTCATTTCATTTTATTTAATCAATCAATATAAACTTACGAAAAATGAGAGTCCACTCAGTGATCAAATTATTAATGATATTTTCTGCTTATTTGTATTTTCCATATTCCTAAAATAAACACATATTATTCTTGCTAAAAAATAATAAAGGTTTTATTACAAGGAAGGAAGGAAAAAAGAAAGAGAAAAAGAAAAATCAGGTAGTGAATAAATAACAGGAAGAGAGGGACACATCTTTGGGATAATAAGGCTCAATTTTTTTTTTTTTAAAAAAGGCTCATTTTTTTTTTTAATTACTGTTCTATTGCTGTGAAGAGACACCATGATCAAGGCAACTCATAAAATGAAAGCATTTAAATGGAGCTTGCTTATAGTTTCAGAAGGTTAGTCCATGATCATCAGAGCAGGAATCAAAAGGCATGACATTGGAGCAGTAGCTGAGAGCCTCACATCCTGAGCAGCAGGTGACAGAGAGAGACTGGGCCTGGGTGCTATTGAAACTTCAAAGCCCATCTCCAGGGGCATACCTCCTCCAGCAGAGTCACACCTCCAAGAAGGCCATACCTAATCCTCTCCAAACAGTTGCAGTAGCTGGGAAAAGGCATTTAAACATATGAGGTCTGTGGGAAGTGGGGGGGTGGGGGAGATTCCCATTCAAACTATCACACAAGGTCTCTCTCCATAGCTCTGGCTATCCTATCACACAGAGCTGCCTGCCTCTGCCTCTGCCTCCGGAATGCTGGGGTTAAAGGTGTGCGCCACTCCATCTGACCCCACAGTTCCTTTCGATCTATGTGACAATAAATCAGTTTCTCCTTCATAATCAGGATCAGTCACACAGTAAGTACAGTTAACTTTTCTGACAATAAGTTCAGCAACTGAGAAACCCAAAGAGGTCAGGACAGAGTCTTGGCTCACCATGTCCCAGGACCAGCTCTACTTGGGAACTGGAAACTCCAGGACTACAGGACCCAAGGTGACAGGATTGGCAGCAAAACTTCCCCCAAACTGTTATTACATACGACCATGAGATAGTCTACTGTGATCTGTTCCACCTTGTTTTTCAGACAGGTATGTTCCAACATAAACTGCCTCCAAAGGAGAAGCTCAACCTTGTGTTGTCTTCAAGCCTGAGCTGAGACTAATCCTGTAACAGATAATGTGGACATTTGTATTCAGATTGGCTGATTCTGAATGAGGGGCACATGATCAGTGAGTTTTATGACCTTGAGCCCAGTGCTATACCATAGGGGAATGCTTACATCTGGACTATATTCCTTCAGGTTTTCCAGAAGAACCCTGCTATCATGAGGATTTGTGCGCCAGCAGGAGGATCACTCAGCATTGGCGCCATTCTTTTATTTTTAGTAAGGGGGCGTTCATGTTTCTATCTCTCTATTTCAGAAATATGGATCACACCAGGATTCCAGAGTGTGAAACCCCAGTTTTCAACCCCACCTCCAAAAACAAAAATTGTTTTAATCAAATGAAGAACACTAGTCTCAAACAGTCTCACCAGATTTATGGAACACCTAGGAATGGATAATTCCATTCTTGTGCGAATTTTTCCAGAGAATTGAAAAAAGATAACTTTTCATTTGCAAGAATATTTTTTGGGGGGGGGAGCATGTGAACAGTTCTAATAAAATGGGTGCAGAGTCCTTCTGTACATGTGTACAAGTTAAATAGAGCTAAATTCAGCTGTACCTACCGCACTTTTCTCTCTGCTGGGATCAAAGGCCTAACAAGAAGCAACCTCAGCGAGAAAGGGTTAACTTTTGGATTATAGTTTGAAGTTCTAACCTGATGCCAAGACAACGAGGCAACTTTTAATGGAACTAAATTTTAAGTATTTTACAGGAAAAAAAAAATCACCTCTTTATACCATTGTATCCACAGTCAAGAAGCAGAGAGAAATGAATGCCCATGCCCAGCCCATGCAATGATGCCACCCACAATTAAGTTAACCACTTCAGTTAACCAAAGCTAGAAACTCCCTTGCAGATATACACAAGTATATCTCCTGGTGGCTCTAGATTCTAACAAGCTGACAACACTTTCTATTTATTTATTTTGAGAGGAGGTCTCACTATGTCACCCTAGATTTTCTAGAATGGGCTACATAGGCCACTCTGGCCTGGAACTCACAGAGATTCACCTACCTCTACCTCCTCCTGAATGCTGGGGGATTAAAGGCATACCTGACACACTATACCTGGCTACACATTGACAATATTAACCATCATAACAGCATAGCTGGCATATTAAAACAATGTATCATTTGTCTCAGGGGCATTGTACATAATTTTCTTCTCCCACGAGCATAACAGATTTATTTATTCTAAGATGCAAGATTCAGTTTAACATCTGGAAATCAACTGTTCTCTGTTGCATCACGATTTGTTAAAGGAGAAAACTGACAATTATCTCAATAGGCACAGAAAGGCAAAGTATAGGATTACGTGCCATGCACTCCAGAAAAATTCCAGAGGAGGGTGAAACCAAATGGGGAGGGGTAGCTTTCTTTTCCTGATAAAGGGCATTTTCAAAGACTCCCACAAAACCATTTGAATAGTTGGATTAATAGATATATTACAGGGTCAATACTGGACAGTTCAAAAATGGCTCATTCTTTCAAAGCCCCCACTACCTAGAAATGACTGTGGCCTCTTTGACATTTATCTAGGTAACTGGAGAGAGTCTGTCCATGGATGTAGCAAAATAGGAGATTAAGTGATGCCCCTGAATTTTCAAGGGAATTGATGGGAAAGAAGAGTGGAAGCTGGAGCTGGCTCCCACGTCATCAGCATCTATCATCTTTTGGGTCCACTAACCGCCTAGAGATATAGACGATCCAGGGCAACACTGAAGCCAAAGAACCTCCCTAAAGAAAATGAGCCCAGTCAAAAATCTCATAGAAGAGGAGGGAAGAGGCAAAGAAAAACCCCAAAGTGGTCTTTTCCCCCTCAAAACCCCAAGGCCAGTACTCCTCCATCCAAGGCTTCAGCTCCAGTTAAGCCCAGCTTGGAATCATGTCTGCACCTCAAATTAACTTCAGTGGTGGGTTGTGACTGGACCTCCAGAAGCACTCACATTCCTGTGAAAGGGGTGGTAGCACCCCTTCTGCCATTTGAGGACCCAGGTATATACCTCCCAAACCCCACCCCCAGCCAAGGGCAAGTGAGACCAGGTTGACCAGCAGCCTGTCAGTATGGCAACTGGCAACAACGAGGACTTAAGATATGAATTAGATCTGCTAAGGCCTGAATAAACTCAGACATAAGCAAGGCAGGCACCCTCACAGCAGACCCCTGAAACAATGATGCATCTATTTTCAGCCAAAACTTTGTGCAATTCTAGCCGAAACAGCCCAGAAATACTCCTGTCCATCACAATAATATGACATGTGTGGTTCACAACTTTTGAATTAAATGCCCCCCAAAATATCTTATCTTTCCTTTTAAAATTATGACCTTAAAAGAAGCATGCTTAGGTGTTGTTGGTTATTAAGCATATTTATTATTGATTTACCTCTTAGTTAAACAGCGGTTATTCCTAAACCAGCTTTATACCCAAATCACCACACAGGGACTAGGATTTATTTAATTAACCTAGAGCACAATGCTGGGCAATATTACTCCATCCTAAACCTCCAAGCCCACATAGTTTCCTACCATTCAGATTTCTCACATTATACTTGCTTTCAGTCATTTCTTAGGTCCAGTTCATCTCTCCTGTGGTTCCAAGTCCTCTCCTCTCTGACACTCCCTACTCACTTCCTTCTCCTCCCCTCCGGACCAGGATGCCCCACCCTATTCTCTCCATTGCTCAGCATTGGCTGGTTGTTTTATTGACAATACAGAGAACAAATGGCGGCACGTTTACACAAACTTGAGCCAGGTGATGCTTAGAATAAACATCATAATGCAATGCCGGGATTGACACAAGATTGTGGGGTAGAGAAATCAGCATGTGAATGAACAAGGGTAAATTATGTACATTCCACAGAAACATTATACCAACACTTCGGTGTGCGCTCCTTATCTGAGCATGCCCAGGAATAGGCCCTATGGTGGTGTGAATGAGAATGGTCCCCATAGGTTCATATCTTTGAATATGTGGTCTGCAGTTGACGGAAATGTTTGAGAAGTTTGGCACTGGAGGATATGTGTCACACTGGGAATGGGCTTTGAGGCTTCAAAAGCTCATGTCAAGCTGGGAAGTGGTGGTGCAGACCTTTAATCCCAGCACTAAGGAGGCAGAGACAGGTAGCTCTCTGAGTTTGTAGCTAGCCTGGTCTACAGAGTGAGTTTCAGGATGGCCTGAGCTACACAGAGAAACCTATCTCAAAAAAAAAAAAAAAAAAAAGCAAAACCAAGAAATCACACCATTCTCACTGAACTCTTTCTGCCTCGTGCTTATGAATAAAGATGTAAGTTCTTAGCTACTGCTCCAGCATCATGTGTTAGTCCCACTGAGCAAGAATAAAACCACTACCACAGTTTTTACGCCAAATTTGGAGCAAGCTTTATTAAATACTGTCCAGGTCCATAAATACTAGCCAGGTCCATACATATCTGTTTGATCCATATCATATCCCCTGGGACTGGAGCTACAGACAGTTGTGAGCTGTCTGAATTTTTGGGATTCCCAAAAAATGATCCTAAATTACACTAGACAGAGGCCTATAAAGGCAAAACCCACAAAGCTATGTATTTTCCACCTTTGTCCAATCAGGGGCAAGCACACAATCCAACATACTTCCTGCCTGTATATCTCCTACCTATGTACGTCCTGCCTATTTGTGATCAAGCACACATCCTGTACAATTAGTACAACCATGCTGTTTGCAGAAGTGAAAACACTAGGCTGTTAGCTTACATGAACAGCCCCCAGAATTCCAGGAAATTATCTGTCCTTGGGCAAGTGGGGCTTACAGGTTAGAACCATTTTTTGTTTTAAAAAGATTCATTTATTTATTATGTGTTTATAATATTAGATTTATTTATACAAGTGTTCTGCCTGCATGTACACCTACGTGAAAGAAGAGGGCACCAGATCTCATTATAGATAGTTGTGAGCCACTATGTGGTTGCTGGGAATTGAACTCAGGACCTTTAGGGAGAGCAGCCAGTGCTCTTAACCTCTGAGCCATCTCTCCAGCCCCTGAGCCATTTTTGTTTCAAAGATTTCTTAAGGAAAGTAATTTAAACTTAAAACATGACTTTAACCATCACACCTCCCCACCCCTGAGTTATATCTTGAGTCAAATCTTTGACTCTGTGGAGAGTATCTGTTCATATTCCGGTCTAACAATCATCAGCTTAATGATACCCAGATGGGAATTTATATATCTATACATATCTAGTTGACAAATTAATGATGCAAGGACCAACAGTAATTAGAAGAAACAAAAGGACCAAAGGCCCTATGATTGCTGACATCAACCATCTAAGAGGAACCTGCAAAGGAGAATGGGAACCAGTCATTTATTTCATCTCGGGTCCCCTTTTTTGCAATTTTGTTATTCCTGCAGAACCCCTCCTCATCCCAGACTGGGATGCTAATGGAAGTGATGTCACCGAAAATTACTATGGCTTTCTAGCAGAAGCCTCCGTAGATGCTTGCTGCTTCTCTCAGCATAGCAGTGCACTCTGAGAGTCTTTGAAACCAAAAGTATGCTTGGAAAGTCTCAAGGTTGTGTCTCCTGAGGTGGTCCTTCAACCCCAGAGTCTAAGACTGAAAGTCTGGCTTCCGAATTTGCTTGGGTAGTCTGTTCTCAATGGGGCCTCCAGAAAATATTAATCCCAACCGGCAAGAATATATAAGAGCATCACCGCAAGTTTGGAGCCAAATTTGAAGCAAGCTTTATTAAATATTTTCCATGTCCATGAATACTGGCCATGCCCTTACCCAGGATTCTGGGAATATGGCTCCAAATTACAATAGACATGGGCTTATGGAGGCAAACTCCATAAGGATACATACTTCCTGTCTTCATCCAATCAGGGATGAACATTCATCCTGATGTACCTCCCGCCTACATATGATCAAGCATACATCCCATGCAATGGGTGCCACCATGATTTTTTATAGAAGTGAATACACTGGGCTTGTTATTTTACATGAACAGGCCCCCAGCATTCCAGGAAGTTGTCTGTCCTTGAACAAGTGGGACCTACAGGCTAGAGGTGGTTTTGTCTTATATTCGTCTTAAGCATAGTAATTTAAACTTAAAACTTAACTTTAGCAATTACATATGCCCACCTGCCTGCTGCCATGCTCTCCACCATAATGGTCATAATTCTAACCCTCTGGAACTGTGAGCCCCCAAATTAATGTGTGTGTGTGCACGCGTTTGCGTGCGCGTACATGTCTTGGTCATGGTGAAAAGTAACTAAGACCGGCCCACCCCCATATGAGTGGATACGGGGACCCCTGAATAAAAATCCCAGACTTCTTTCATTTGAGAAGAGCCTTGTTCTTGGGAAAGACTCCTGTGTTCGTCTCCTGCAGGCAATCCTTCTCTACTCCGCTTATTTGGCTTTGCATTCACCAAGATTCAAGCTCACAGCATTCACAGTGTTAGGTTTTTTCCCCCAAAATGGAAGGAGGGGAGGCAGAGACCCTGCAAACGCTTAACGCTTTTTTTTCATATTTGTGAATTTTGCCTTTACTTTAAATTGATTTAATTTGAAAACTGTTTCACAGAAGGGGGGGCAGGGGGAAGTGAATCTCCTCTTCTATACCTGAAAATAGCAGAGAGATTGTGGTGTCTGGTCCAGCAAAACTACACAATTGTCTCAGCCTTGCAACCCTTTTCAGGTGTCACTATGAGGCAGATGAGGGAGCTGAGTCTTTCCCAAGGGGATGCACTGTCGGTCTGTAAAGGCATTTGGCTAGAAGTTAAATACTAAATAAAATCCACTGGGGAAAAAGTATTTAATGTTACTTAGATCTTGAATGAAAATGAGGACCTGACTGTTTCTAGGTAAGGTTGAAAAAAAAAAAAAGGTTTTATCGTAGCTGTGAGGAAGAGCACAACCAGAGGCCTCGGGAAAGGACCAGACTGAACCTGGCCATGAGGGAAGAGGGGCAGGGGGTATGAGCGAGGAAGAGGGGGCGGGGTTAGAAGAGGGAGGGCATGAAGACCAAGAGAAGAGCCTAGGACTGAGAGCACGTGGCTGAAATGGAAGGTTTGTGTAGGAATGGGAAGCTGGGGGAAGGGGAGGGAAGCCCAGACTCTGGAGTAGAGAGGTTTCAGGTATGGAGCAAGGTGAGGAGGGCTTGGAGGAGCCACAGGTACTGAGTGAGCCTTTGGGACCTGACAGATCTCTGTTACAAATACTAAGAAACCTCTTTTAAACAGCTGAGGCTGTAAGTGATGGAAGGTTAGTTGGAACTACCTAAAGTGGGTCAGAGGACTGCCAGATCCCAGAGCTGTCACTGTCATCCTCACAGGCCCAGACTTTTTAATGCTTAAAAATTGTGTGTGTGTGTGTGTGTGTGTGTGTGTGTGTGTGTGTGCGCGCGCGCGCGCGCGCGCCAAGGAGGCGAACTCATTGGATATCAGAGGACAACTTGTGGGCTCTGCTTTCTCTTTTCAACACGTGTGTTAACAGGGATCAAA
This sequence comes from Psammomys obesus, assembly GCF_907164565.1. Taxonomy (NCBI): domain Eukaryota; kingdom Metazoa; phylum Chordata; class Mammalia; order Rodentia; family Muridae; genus Psammomys; species Psammomys obesus. Next base: position 8,461,620 of record NW_026595981.1, on the reverse strand, counting down.
CTGAGTTATCAGGCTTGGCGCCGAGTGGCTCGCCCTGCTGGGATATTGTGCCACCCCACTCCCACTACTTCTGTGGAAACTACAGATGCTCTCGACCAAGCAACCTCTTCTGATGTTCCCGGCTGCTTTAAGTGCCCAACGGATGCTTGAGGAGGCTTTGTTTCAGCAGCACATGCCACAAGGAGGTGATTAGAAGACGGGGCTGAGCTAGTTGCACAAAGAGCAGACAGCACCGGGGCTGGTAGGCCAAGCACACACGTCTTAGTTAGGGTTTACTGCTGTCACAAAACACCGACCGTGACCAAAAGCAAGTTGGGGAGGAGAGGGTTGCCACTTCCAGGTCCCACCCCATCACTGAAGGAAGGGAGGGCAGGAGCCTGGACCCACTTCCCCAGTGCTGGAATTACATCTCCATCACCTCACCTCACTTCCTAACATGGTTTCTAGGGTTTGAATGCAGCATGGCAAGAACCCCACCAGCTGGGCTATTTCCCCAGCTCTCTACTATCTTTGTACTATCTCTTGATGCCATAGAACCCAATTTTCCAGTCATTTCAGTTCTCAATGTCTTGCCTTCCGCCTTCACTTCATTCTAATGGTTAGTGTGGTCTGAGGTCATCACCTGTTAAGTCCTGATTGTCACTGTCCTTGAGGGATGGAAAAGAGAGCAACAGGATTCAAACGAAGAATTACACCTTAGTTGCAACATTTTAAGTTTTTTTTTTTATTAAAAAAAAATAAGCTTGAAGCAACTATGACAATGTATCAGCACCTCCAAATCCTATGTGGTAAAAATCTACTATATTTCATAGTTTTTCAAATTCCCCCATTCGTTATACATCAGTTTCCGCTGTGGCTATGAAATGTTTATCCAGAATACAGGTTGATAAAAACTGATAAAGCAATTTATAAAGCCATTACATTCATAAGTAAAAACACAAGCAAGGCAAAATCTAGTCGTAAAAGGCAAAAGCAGTCTTTCTCCCTTGGCACCAATTTTCCTTCCACAGAGTCAAATACTGCTACCAGTTTTTTTTTAAAGTATATTTTTAAAAAAATGCTTAATGCATCTGCAAGCATGTATGCCAACTCTAGAAGCACAGGATAGATAATATTTTTGGATGATACTTTGTTCACAACACAGAACACCTTTGAGATGGCCACCCATAAAAATGATGAGGATCTCACTTTTTATGGCTTCGTGGTATGATGGTGTGTTGTGACATTCTGTAAATCACTTACTCCCTTCCACCCATTTGAGTAGATAGTTGCTATTATTCTGTTTTCTGCTACTAGAAGCAAAATTCTATACTTCTATCCAGAAGCCTTTTACCTATGTGCAACTGTCTGTGTAGAATAAGTGCCCTAGAGATGAATCTCAAGACAAAAGGCTATAAGCATTCGAGCATTTCATTGAAAAGAATCTAGGTCATTGCTAGATCTTCCTGGATGGAAGCATTCCTCTCCAAACAACATGATATCACATACGCTGGTTCTGTGACACTCATGCTACTATAAGTAAAGTCCCAGTGTGTAAGAACTATTTTACCCTTCCACCTGTCACATGCTTTGTCCAGTTTCCTTTCAATCTTGAAGTTTTTCTCTTTTATATATAGAAAAAAATTGTTGAGACAAGGTCTCAACATGTAGCCCTGGCTGGCCTGGAACTCATGGAGAGCCACCTCCCCCTCCCTCTTGAATGCTGGGATTAAACCACCGAATATAGGAACTTTAGAGAAAAAAAAAAATCATGACATTGCTACCAGAATTTCTCTACCATGCTGTTTCTTGACCTTTCTGGCTGTCCTCCTGCCTCTGCTTCCCTAGTGCTGGGATTAAAGGTGTGCACCACAATAGCCAGCCTAAAATTCTCTATCCTAGTTTCTTATTAGAAGTCATACTACCTTCCCCATATTGGAAATCTATAGTAAGGCATGTATGATATATTCCATATTACAGGAAAACCAGCTCACCGCCTATTAATAACATGGCTTTAAGTGAACACATATAAAAGTTTTAGAAATAAATGTTTTCCTTCTTTCTTTTCTTTTCTTTTCTTTTTTTTTTTTTTTTTTTTTTTTTTTTTTTTTTTTTTTTTTTTTTTTTTTTTTTTTTTTTTTTTTTTTT
>NW_026595981.1:8444823-8459483 GCF_907164565.1 Psammomys obesus | reverse complement strand
TTTTTTTTTTTTTTTTTTTTTTTTTTTTTTTTTTTTTTTTTTTTTTTGGCTTTTCAAGATAGGGTTTTCCTGTGTAGCCTTGGATGTACTGGAACTTGCTCTGTAGAGCAGGCTGGCCTCGAACTCAGAGAGATCCACCTGCCTCTGCTTCCCATGTGCTGGGGTTAAAGGCATGCACCTTGACCACCTGGCTAGAAGTAAATTGTTTTGTGTGTGAATTTTTTTAAATAACTTGTTCAATTTTATTTTATCTGCGTTGGTGTGAAGGTGTCAGGCCCCTTGTAACTGGAGTTACAGACAGTTGTGAGCTGCCATGTGGGTGCTGGGAATTGAACCTGGGTCACTTTGGAAGAGCAGCCAGTGCTTTTAACCACTGAGCCATCTCTCCAGCCCCTTGTGTGTGAATTTTTAAGACTGTAACTAGGCTGCCTAAAGCAAACCAATTCTACCTTCAAGTTCTGAGTGGTTTTTTTTTTTTTTTTACAGTATTTCACTAATATCTGTTTCCCCTCCCTTCAATGAGCCCATCTCTCTGCCCAGCTTCTGTCTCCCCGACAGCATCCTTTTCTGTTTTCATATCACAAGTAACCTGCTGTTCCTATCCCCACTGCTTTTTTTCCCCAAGCTTCTTTGTCTCTTTTCTAGTTCATGGCCTACACCCACACTCAGCCCTGCTTACACACGCTCATATAAACATTATAGGCTTAGATACTCCTGTTAGAATATGTGATTTTTCTCCAAGTTACTCAACTTATATCATACTTTCCATATATGCTTATTTCCCTTAAATTTTCATGATTTATTTTTCCTTTTTTACTAGACAATTAACTCTGTATTTTTGTTTGTGTCTCCCAAAAAGACAAGTCTGTATGGCTCTAAATTTTGAGTTTCTGAGAAACTAAAGTAAATGATGAATATTTTTCATCAGTGGCCCTTGAAAGACTGGTTGAACTACTGAGAACCTGGAGAACAGATATTTGACTTACATGTGCATACAATGGTTACTAAACTAAATGTGAAGTGATGTCAACCTTAGAATCTGTATATCCATCCTCTTAGGTCCCCTACCTTCCAGACCACTAAACCCCACAGAGGGAGTCTCCCTGTGGCACTGTGACCGCAGTAACTCCGGAGTCTCCACAGGAATAACATTAAAGCTGAGTCAAAGGGCAAAGATTCTGAATGAAAAGGTCATGCATGAGGCAAAGATCAAAGACAGTGACACCATTAAAAGGCAAAATGGAAAACAACACAACAATCTAAACTGGTCTCACCAAGAAATTATAATCTGCAGTTTGTGAATTTATTTTTCAAAACGTGTCCTGCTAGAGACAGACAAACTATACCCCTCTACCCTTCATGATTTCCCCATACACCAGGATCAAGCATTTCTGTGGGAGTCTGTGTTAAAATTAAAAACAAACAAACAAATAAAACAAGGAATATATGAGTCTACTAGAACATATAGTTCAGTGGTCTTCTCATGATTAGCTCTTTCCTCCCTACTCCAAACAACCAATACTTTCCAATACACACACACACACATACACAGACAGACAGACAGACAGGCAGACAGACAGAATCTCAGTGCCGGCTCCTCTGCTATCTCTAACAACTGTCTGAGTCATTTGCACCAGTACTTGTTTGCACCAGTACTTGTCACCTAAGTGGATAACTGCACATTAAATGTTTTGGTGCTTAAATGTTTAGATCAAAGAGTTTCAAAGTCTTCTAGACACTTATCTTCCTAACAATCCGAAAGCTTTACGATGTACAGATGGGTTCTTGCCCTGGAAGCCAGACAGAGCAGAACATTGTAGAAAATGGCTGTGTCAGATGCCACTGGGATGACCCCAAACACTACGCTTCTTTCCAGGCCTGAAAATCGGTGGACCCTCTCGAACACGATGTGATTACCCAGAATATCCAACCCCTCTCTGACCTGCACTAGGGAACTGGGTTCCTCGCTGAGCTGAGACGCAGTCCTCCTCCTCATTGCTAGAAGAACCTTGTCTTTACATTTGTCTATATTTCTGGTGTTGCTGAAAAGAACAGCGACATCCCTGGGGTCATAGCCAGACCTCCAGAGACACTGGCATTTCTCTGCTATGTAGATTGCCATCTGCTCCAAACTCAAGTCATCAGTAATCTCTAAACTGCCAGTGACAGGTAGAACCCATTCGGGTTCTTGGCCCAACCTCAGGGCCTCTGGGGGGACATTGACGGGAGGGTTTTCTCTGATTTGCTGGATTATGTGTTGTAGGTAGTTGGTTATGTTGTCACCGTTACGGAGCATCCTGGTGAGGATCAGTACTTGGTTCTGCTGTTGGAGACTGGGAAGGCCGCTGCAGCACAAGTGGTTGATCAGAAAGTAATCCAGAAAGATGCAGAGAACCCCCGGGTCGCCTCCCCTGGTCTTAACAATGGATTTTGCCTTCGCATACCAGTCCCCGTCCTCGGTTCGGAAATTCTGAGCTTCATCCACGACGATGTGTTCAATGTTGTTAAAGGTTTTTTTCATGAAATTTTTCTGTGTCACTGCCTGGCAAAGGTTTTTCTTGCTGAAAGGGTAAGAAGTGCGATCAGATTTTTCTCCGTCAAGCAAAACAAGTCAAACCAACTGATAGTTACAGTTCCTGAACCTGGTAGCAACAACCCAGAGCTCAGCCTGTGAACACCACACCCATTACAATTGCCCACCAGAAAGAAAGGAATAGAGTCAGGGCTGCGTACCTCATAAACCTCGTCAAAGCCTGGTTCCCACAGATGTAGAGAATGTTGTTGGCTTGACAGCTGAACACATTCCTAATCTTCTCCATGATCCTGAGAGCTAGAGTGGTCTTGCCTGAGCCGGGTAAGCCATGAACAAACAGCTCTCCACACTTGCAAAGATTCTTTGAAAGCAACTGATACTGTTGGTCTGTGAGTAGCATCATGATCTCAGAGGGTAGCTCTTCGTTTGAGAAGGATCTGAACCCAAACAAGACGATCACAAGGGACTTCAGCAGTTCCTCCATCTCCTCCATGGTTGTGAAGTTATAGGATTCGGGGTAAACCGGCATTTCTAAACTGGGCCTTACTGGTTGATCAGAACCCAGCTGTAAGACCAAGGGAATAATGCCTAGTCTCCCGGTGTAGCCACCCACGTTCACCAACTGCTCCTTCAGAGTACGAGCGACTTTCATAGAATAAGACTTGTACCCCAGAGTCCATTGACTGCAAATGGTGTACAGTATCGGGACATTGTTGGGGGAAATTAGAAGAGCATCACAGATGACTCCTTGCTTCCCTGAAAGACCTAGGTCCACAGCCCAGCTGTGGGAGAAAACCAATACCCCTTGAGAGAAACAGCGCATTTCTGAATTTATTAGGTTTCTTAGTCCTCTGTGGTCTGAGAAGAGGTCCCTGTAGACGCTCTCTGGAGTATATGTAATCCTGTTGGGTGACACTGGACAGGGAAGAATCAGAATGGATTAGAGACTTCCAGGACAGGCAGATAATCACCACCGCTGTGGGAATCTTTCTAGAGTAAGCACTCTGACACCATTGAGAGTAGAAGAGAGGAGATGCCACCGGCGGGCCAAAGCTGGGACAGCCCGGGAAAGCCTTCAATCCCAGTCCACCCTGTACTCACACTTTGCAGTCTAAAACCATCAAGCAGAGTGGGCAAATAAGCAAGATTTTACACAAGAGTACATGGCAGCCAGCAGGACTTGAAGGACCATGACCCATTGTTTCAGCTATTTCTTCAGATCACCATCTGTTTCAGGTGACAGGTTTGGCAAACAGGCAGTACAAGCAATGCTTTAAGTAAATCACTTAATATATCAACCAAACAGTATCCAATAATTGGCCTTTTCTACCTTATTCCACTTCACCCTTACATGACTGCCAACCTTTGGGCCCTATCATGTGTCAATGATCAGTTTTATATTAGTAAAATAAAGAGAGAGAGAGAGAGAGAGAAGCAATCCTAAGTCTGGATGAGCCCCTAACCAGCTGCAATCAACACAGACAACAATGAGTAAAAAGTAGCAAAGGCAGCAAGAAGAAGCTTCACTAGGACTGCAAACATTTATGGAAAGCACAGCTTAAGAGAAATGACAGTTGTTAAGTCTTTATGAAAAGGAGACAGCTGAGCTGAGCCCCAAGGGTGCCCTCTAGTTAGCCAGTGGAAGGATCCGCAAAAGAGAAATAATAAAAAGGAGAAGCTGGGAGTGGTAGAATGTGTCTTTCATCCCAGCAATCAGGAGGCAGAGGCAAGCGGATGTCTGTGAGTTTGAGGCCGACCAGGGCCACAGAGTGAGACTCCAGGAGGAGCATGTATAAGCGAGGAGACAACAAACACCACGGTCCATCCAGATAACTCCACACAGTGTGTGTTTCCAAAAGTGAGAGGCAAAGAAAGGAAGATGAGGATACGGAGGAAAGCGTGCAAGAGCCACCAGGACACTTGACAAAAGCCATATGATGGCTGGTTCACGGAGCAGATCAACATCCGCCCAGGTTGAGTTAGGAGAGGCAGCATGAAGGAGGCTTTATTTGTGGTGATGGAACTAGTTTGTATAACTGTGATGGCGGTTACACAAAACTATGGATGTGCCACTACCTAGAACTATACAACAAAAATGTCCACCTCGTGTAAGTTACTTTTGAGTTTTTAAAGTCTTTTAAAAGATTTTTATGTATTGCATGAATAAGTATATATAAAAATGCAAGACACTATAAAGACTTTTGCATGAATACTATTAATAAATGTAAAAAGAAATTTATTTTTTTTTATACATATGAGACTTTGTCTGAATGAGTACTGTGTGCATATAATGCCTGCACAGACCAGATGGTGACATGTGATCTCCTAGAGCTGGAGTTTCAGATGATTATTAGCCATCACGTGGGTGCTGGGAATCAAGCCGGGATCCCTGCAAGAGCGATGGTGCTCTCAATTGCTGAGCCATTTTTCCAGCCCCTGAACAATTAACATTTTTAAGTACATATAGGGAACAATATGTAGAGTCTAAATAAAAATGAGAGGTTGTCATAACAGGAGATACATGTTGGAGAAGCATAGCTGGTCATATGGCTAATACCGTAAACTGGATACAGCAATAAAGTTAATCGAGGCTAAGAGAAACACTAGAGTTATCTTTGATCAAAATGGACTGAACTCAGGGTGTATCCTACTATATTTTTTTTTCTGCTATGATTTTTGTTGTTTTTTGGTTTTTCGAGATAGGGTTTCTCTTTATAGGAAAGAGACAAGCTGTTCTGGAACTTGCCTTATAGACCAGACTGTCCTTGAACTCACAGAGATCCACCTGCCTCTGCCTCCCAAGTGCTAAGATTAAAGGCACTTGACACCACTTCCCAGCTTCTACTACTATTTTAATGGAACATTATTTTTGGAATAATTAAATAATTCTTGAACTAAAATAAGTACAAGTAATAAAAATTCACATAGAAAAAGTTACTTAAAATTATCTTTTCTTTTTGCATTAATAAGTTTATGAAGTAAGAACTAAGCTTTACCTGCATAGGGGAAGATCACTAACAGAAGTTATAATCACGAAAGAGCCCACTCCAAGGACGACATTAACATATGAAAGAACAATGTTACAAAGCCTTGAAAGGATGGGTATATAGGTATTCCATTAATTGTAAATGTCCTTCAAACATGTTAGTCACCCATCTTACAGTTTAATTAGCAATTTAATTTTTCAGAGTTAATAAAATCATAGCAGATTGTTAAACTTTAGCAAAATGTAAGCAGGATTTGTGTGATCAGCAAGCTAATATTGCCATGTCGAACTATGAGCAAATTTACTATTGTAAAATTGGTGATTCTCTCCAGATCAGCTCACTGACTGAATATATTGACCGTCAAAATAATATTGATACCACAAAATGCTTCTAAGATTCTTCTAGAAGAAAACCACCACAGTAAGACTGTATTGGTGAACATGGGTCTGCGCATATGTTTTGGATTGCATTTTGGAAATGTTCAGCTAAATCGATAAGCAATTGTTACTACTCAGAATTTATCCTAACAGCATGTCAGTTATCCATAGAAAAATGTGTATTGTACTGCTTAAGGCAGAAAAAAAAAGTGTTGGGTGTTGTGGCAACAACTTTAACCCTGGGTTCCAGGCCAGCCTGGTCTACAGAGGGAGTTTCAGGAGCTACACAGAGAAACCCTGTCTCAAAAAAGCAAAAAAAGAAAGAAAGACAGGGGGAGGGGAGAGAGAGAGAGAGAGAGAGAGAGATAGGCATTTCCCAAAAGTCCTTCTAAAGAAGGGAATCTGAAAAAGAAATGGCAGCAGAGTATTTGCAGAGTTCTGGTTACCTATTTTATTTGGTGTTTACATGAGTTTCATGGTACAATTACTTATTAAAATTATGTCTTTGTTCTATGCTCCATCTGTATGCAAAAGGCTTCATAGTGAAATAACTAAAGCCAAGGAAAAAAAAATCCATTTTAGAAACAGTAGAATATTTAGAAACATTTTGGAATCAATAAAAAATAAAAAAAAAAAAAAGAAAAGAAAAACCAGGAACAAGGGCACGACAAGATGTACCGCACTCAGCCCTCTGCTTACACTCCACAATCATGCACCCATTTTCACTGCTAATGTTCCATTCTGTAACTATATTCCAATATGCTTACCCATTTCTGTAATGGTTGTAAGTCATCATGTGGGTGCTGGGAATCAAACCCTCATCCTCTGAAACAGCAGCCTGTGCTTTTAACTGCTAAGCGATATTCAGGCCCCTCCTTAAACTTTCCATAAGTGGTTTTGTATGGAAATAAGAGTCAAGGCTTTTCCCCTCCTGAATATAGGAACAATCAGCATGTTCTAAACCAGCCAGAGATGGCAATTACCTGGAAAGTAATCCTTCTGCAACTCTTCCACACCTCTCAAACTTGTATGTTTGAACACAGGCCTGCTTTTGGGTGTGGTGTCTAACACGCTCCTTGCGAGGGTCATCTGAGGAAAACTGTAAAGCTCTGAGGAAACAAGAAACGAAGGTGAGTATACAGAGGGCAGCCTGACTTCTTAGCTGAGCCAGGTTAAACTCAGAGCTGTGATCTGTAAGCTATTTGCATTTCCAGTTCAGATCAACTGGAAACCAAACCCAGGTTCTCTGCAAGAGCAGCCATGCTCTTCACCTCTGAGCTACCTCTCCAAATCCTTAATATTTAATCACATTGAAATAAAATTGTTTCATTTTTTTTAGAATACCATTTTAAGTATATATGAATAGAAAATGTGAATGTCAGTGGTATAGAATGCTGAACAGTTTTGAAATGGACCCTTTTGTTTTGTTACTTTTGAAGTTACCATTGGCTTTCTTGCATCTAATTTCATTTATCTTTCCTTTACTAAGCAGGTGGCTATCACATCCCTGCTCTCTAGGTGTTCAGTATGGTTAGTATTATACCTCGGCTCCTGAAATGAGAAAATGTGGAAATCATGGTTTGCTCATGAAAAGCTCAAAGAAAGGATTAAAAATAATTTTTACAGGTTGGGAGATGGTTCAGCAGTTAAGAGCACTGGCTGTTCTTCCAGAGGACCCAGGTTCTGTTCCTAGCACCTACATGGCAGCTCACAACCATCTGTTACCTACAGTTCCATGGATCTGTTGCCCTCTTCTGGCCTCTGCAGGTACTGCACATACATTTTGCACCCATATCATCAAAGCAATATATATATATAATATTAAAATTAATCTTTTTAAGAGTGCTTTTTGAAATGGGGTGTGGAAACTGTCAAGAAGTTAGTTAGAAAGGACATATCTGCTGGTGTGGAAAGGGGATTTGCTTGATAATTAAATGAAAGCTGGTAATTGGAAAGGAAGAGGTCTTAATGTGAACATGGGGGAATCTGTGCTGGGTGGGGTGCTTCATACCTGTCACCCATACTCTTGAAGGCTATAGCAGGAAGGTTTTGAGTAAGGGGCTAGCCTAGGTTACCCCAAATTAAAAAAATAAACTCAAAAAAAATAAGCAAGAGAAGAAAAGATGTGGGACAGAAGTAAGTCATTCAAGTCGGGCTTACTGGTGCACGCCTGTAATCCCAGCACTCTGGGAGGCAGAGGCAGGCAGAGCTCTCTGAGTTCAAGACCAGCCTGGTCTACAAAGCGATTCCAGGACAGCCAAGCCTACAGAGAGAAACCCTGTGTCTAATAAACAATCAAACAAACAAAGAAGTAAGTAGTTCGGATTAACCCCTCCACCAACCTCTAATGGAACTGTCATTCTGATGCATTGAGAATATTCAAGATGAGCAGTCGAATGGGAGGACAATGACCCACCATCTATAGCTACTAAGCTCTTCCTCCAAATTCCAAAGAATTCCACATCTCCCCTTTTTCTCTCTGCCTTCCCCCGCTCCCCCCAGCAATCTTGTCCTCTTACCTGGGTCGGTTTCTACCATCCAAGCTGCCCAGTCCTTTGTGGCTATCTGCTTTATATGATTGTCCTTTATCTCCCAGGAATCAGGCGCTTTGGCAAATACTGCACAGCAGAATTGTTCTACCTTGATTGCACAGACATACCCATGGAGGGCCTCTTTCTCATACACTTCCAGGAATTTGACTTCATATTGCACTTTATGGTCCTGTGCACAGAAGTGATAGACAGGCATCTTCCTGATACAGCCATCAATAGTAGCCAGCAAGGTAGAAGGATTTAATTTTTCCTTTTCACATCCAATGACTTGACAGGTCTCATCGTGCACACCGAAAAACACATATCCTCCTTCAGAATTGGCAAGGGCAGAAACACACACGGGGAGTCTCTCTTTAAGGCCCTGGGAAAGGTCTGCAGAGAACATTTGAAAATCAACGTGTAGGGACTCTGCAAAGTTGAGTTTTTGCAGGTACTGGAGCTGCCAGCCTTCAAATAAACCAGAAGCTGAGATCATGTGATTATCAACAGAGGCTTCCTGTGGATTTACTAAGTCAGGATCACCATCGTTCCTAAGAGCCTCAACCCTTCTTCTGAGGAACAGCAGGGCTTCTGGAGAATCCATGACCTCAGTAAATCTTCCGCATCTGTGGTACAAATTGGAACACAAGGTAGCGAGCGGCACGCCTGAGTCGGCCACATTCCACGAGTTCACATATATTAAAAAGAGCTCCCCCTGATGCATCTCGTCCAGATGGTTTCTGAACAATGGCGGCAGATTCAAACCTACCCCATCACACTCGGAATTGTAGTCTCTGTTCTCAATCTCAACCCTGACCATTCCCCCGCCGGAATTCAGCAGAGCACACACTGCTTGCGAGATGACTTCATTCTGTCTCTCCCGGTGGGCAGGGTCCATTTCCACCCTTTGCCTAACCCCAAGGGTGGCTCTCCCTCCGTCTACAATGTACTCCGCAAAGTTCATTTCCAAATTTGCCAGGAAACTCATCTTCTCGGCCTGTAGCTGAAGTCTTTTCCTGAAACCCAGAAAGATAAAAACCATTAGGACGGAACAAGAACGAGAAGGTGGGGAATCCAGTTTAAGGACGTCTTTCTGAAGTTGGCCCTTTATTCCCACATAGGGTGAGGCCAGCTCATTGAAAGAGGCCAAGTCTGTGGGACACCCACTTTCATCACAGAAATGACCACAGGGCACTGCTCATCCTGATTTTGCTTTCTATCAAAAATTTATTGTGTGTGTGTGTGTGCACAGGCACATGTCACAGCATGCACATGGAGGTCAGAGGACAACTCTCTCTACGGAGTCAGTTCTCTCCCACCCTGTAGAATTTGGGGTGGAGCTCAGATCATCATGCCTACATGCAGTCACCTCTACTCACTGAGCCATCTTGCCAGGGCTTATGATGTGGTTAGGGTGACTATTTTGGTCAAGTTCTCTGAATGGCAATGTCTCTTGGGTCCCCTGCAAAACCCAGGAAAATTTCTAGTAGTACTTGCACACTCCAGGAAGGGTGCTTCCTTGATCAAAAGCAATCTTCGGTGTGCTGATGTTTATGGCTTTTCTTGGTTCCTTGTCTCTCTCCACCAACGAAGATTAGGGTATTTTTAGGATGATTTTCTTTTAGTCCAATCTGATTGCCTTAAGAATTTATCATTGCTAATATTAAACGGATCATTTTAAATCCTCTGATCCAGATGGTTTCTATTGTGTCAAAAAGTTACACGTACAGATTATATACACATCACACATACACACACAAAGAGAGAGAGAGAGAGGAGAGAGAGAGAGAGAGAGAATATCCATGCAATACAATTCTGATCAGGGAGGTTAAGACAGAATGTCTGTAGCTATACATGGCAGAATTCCATAAACAAAGTTAGTGACTATTTGGAACAACAGAGATGGCAATTTGATATAGATTTTAGACATTTAGGAAGGTGCTTACCAGTATACATGTAAGAAGCAAGTGTTTTGTTTTTTTTTTCCCTAGATGAGTAGGGTATCTAGAGTTTGAACACCCTGAAAAGCTGTCAACCATCAGGAAAAAATAAAAAATATCTCCACACCTGGCATCTCATGTCACCGACCTTTGAGCACAGACTCAACAATCTGTGTCCCCTCAAGAGGCTGGCTGTGAGCCAGAGAGATGAGTTTTTGGACAAAAACTCAAGGTAGATGGAAAACCATATCTGGTTTTATTAATGACTATGATTCTTTGTCTAAATGTACACCTGGTGTTCAAGGAGAACTACAAATTCATTGGTCTGTAAAGCCGGTTTTGCCCTGCAACTCTCATTGTTATGAGCAACGCAAAAGAGAGAAAGGGATAAAAAGGAATAGGCTGATTCCACCACGGATGCTACAAAATGAGAACCAGGAACAAAACTCTGCTATCAAACTGGAAGCAATTAGCTAAGAACTCAATACAAGGAGGACTCAGTGTCCGTGCTTGTTTACTATATTGCTGCAGAATCAATGAGCTCCTATTGGCCATGTCCAAGAGGCTCTGTGGGTATTCACCTGGCCAAAGGCTGGGATGTAGAATAGCTAATGGTAAGATGGTGCCTTCCTGGAACCTCCTGGAAACTATGGATATCAATAGGAGTACTCACTTGAGAACAGAGTATTGATTCTGAGCTCCTTATAAGAAGGGAGTCAGCTACCATCACTTTCATTGGCTGGAACTCAGTGACAGGCAGGGGAATTGGAAAGCCTACAGAAGCAACAACTAAGGAAGGCTTGGCTGTGGCTTGGCTGGTATTGTTTTCAGTGGGGACATAGGCAAGCTGCTAGAAATGGAGCATCCTTCATGATTAATTTGGGGAACATGCTTGGCTTCCTGAGGTGGAAATGGAGGCAAAATTAGGGAAGTTGCTGACCAGCTTTTGCACAATCAGAAAGTTGTGGTTTGGCTGCTCCAGAGTGTGTGATAAAATTCATATTCTCTCTCTCTATGTCTCTCTGTGTCTGTCTGTGTGTCTTCCAGTGTCTCTATCTCTGTGTGACTCTCTCTCTCTCTCAACATTTTTCTCTTGGATTGGGCAGACATTAAATGACATTAAATGCATAACATAAAAAATAAAGGGATGGAGAGATGGCCATGCCACCAGAAGCCAAAACAAAGCCAGAAAACAGGAATGTGGGATTGGTGACCCCCTTGATGACCTGGAGTCCCGGTCCTCGGTGGGTTTCTAGGCCAGGCTGGGATGTAAATCTAAGCCCTGTATAAAGAAAGAAAGGGGCTGGGAGAAAGATGGAAGGAAGAAAGGGAGGAAGACAGGGAAAGGGGGAAGAAAAGAAGGAAGAAACCCAGTTTTACAATGGATCAGGAAGGTACTGGAGAGATGGGGTCAAAGGCTGCTCTTCCAGCTGAGCTGGGTTGGATTCAGTAACACCTCAACAAATCTGCCTAAGACGACATGCATAAATCATCTTGAAAACACAAATTTCAATATTTCATTGGACTATCATGAGTTCAAAACACACCAGGAAATTCATGAGTCTGCTGACTTTTTTTTTCCCTGTAGAAATTGAATCTATGGTAAAACCAATGGCTCTAATTCTGCATTCTATACTTTGAGACTTTTTTTTTTTTTTTTTTTTTTTTTTTTTAAGATAAGGTCTCACTATGCAGCACTGAGTGACCTAGAACTCACTATGCAGAGCAGGTTGGGGGAATTTACAGAGATCCACCTTTGACTGTCTCTCCAGTGCTGGGATTAAGAGCATGAGTCTCATTTGGCATTTTAAGACTTGGAGATGACTCTAATCTTTGTTTTCCTTTTCCCTTGCTTGTAAGTTTAGACTTCTCAGACCCACCAAGTCTCCCTCTCGGTGAAAACTTGTTGTGTAGTGAGGAAAACAGCTGTCTTCCCCAACTCTGGTTAATACAAGAGAAGCCTCCTCTCCTCCCGTGCAGTTATTTAAGGTCAGGAAGTAATATACTCAGGAACGCTGAGAGTAATTTTTCGTTTTGTTTTGTTTCATATTTTCACTAACAAAGAAACCCTGCGAGGCACCAGGACTTCAGAGACTGTTGTTTGGGCCCGACAGCGACCACTGAAAGTCCTAATGCTAAACTGGATTTCTGCTTTCCGATGGGCTTAACTCCTATCTGACCAGGTAAACCTGTGGCCACTCTTCTTTGACTTGCGCAAAGAGAGTAAAACTTCCGGATTTTTAAATGCCTCCTGGCCTTTAAACCCTTCCTTCTGGTACAGGACGCTGCCGCGCTAAGTAAGTTACAGCTCCGGCGGAGATCTAACCACAGGAAACCCTCAGTTCGCTTCTACCCGCTCCTCCCTCAGCCCCGCACGCCTCCCCCGTCCCCCCTCCCCTTCCACAAACACATTAGAGATCAGTTTCTATTTCCCCATCAGAGCAAGCCCAGCTTTGGTCTTTTTGGAAAGGGGGGCCGCTTCCTCTTAGAGGCATACCTCTGAACCACCAGCCACCACCTCACCCCAAGCCTAGGACCTCCGCAGCTCCTGCCAAATGCCCTCTCTCTTCTGTTCCTCTCTCATTTCTGCTTTCAGTACCACCCAGTGTTAAAGGGAAACATTGGACCGCCCATTGAATTGTTGTTAACCGCGTTATCACTTACGGTCCGGGCACCCCGGGGTCAGCGAGCCCCAAGCCAAGCTTAGAGGCGGCTCTGGTAATAGAGCGGACACTACACCTCGCATCGCCCCTCCCCCCCACCCGACAGGACCTCGCTTGGCCTCCTTCCTCAGGACGCCGGGTACCAGATTCAGCTGTTTGCTCTCAAGTGCGGCAGGGCAGATCTTACAAGGCTGGGTTTGAAAAGGTTTGGGTTCCTCCCCACAAACCTCCCCGCCGCCTAAGCCTCCGTGCTCCCCGCGCGTCCCCAGCCCGCAGCTCCCACCCGGAGTTGAAGAGTGGGAAGCGAACCCTGGAATTTCAGGCGTCGCACCCCGCTTTCCCACAACCTCGTGGGGGCGGGGGGAGAACGACACCTGATGACCCCGGCTTTGAACAAACTTGTGCAAAGGACCTCGGGGGACACGTTACCCGCTGGCGTCTGTCCTCCGCAGCGCGCCCACCTCCTGGAGTCGGTTAAGAGCTCTCCCGGTCCAGAGTGGAGACCTCTGCCCTGCAGACTCTTGTTTTTGTGTCAGCTGAGCGCGGTGACATCGCACGGGGTGGGGCAGAGCGTGGAGCACAGGAAACCCCCGTGCAGCGGGCAAGCTTGGTTAACTCGGGGGAGACAGAGGATTACTTCTCTCTTTTATTTTTTCACTTTGAAGGGGAGGGAGAGCTTGCGTAATCCCACGTCTCCCTCCTCCTCCTCCCCCCAAACCTCGCCGACCCTATCCGGCTCTTCTCGGGACACTCCACACTCCGCTGCTCCAGTGCCTGGGAAACCCCCCTCGGTTTCTGCTGGAATCTTCACGTCCAGCATCAGCGAGCTTCAGGATGGAGGGAGTGGGTCGGTGGAGGGTCTCCTCTGTCTCCAGTTCCACAGTTCGAGATTGTTGATCCGCCCCCACCGCCACCACCCCGGCCTGTTTGTTTTTGTTTGTTTTGCCTTTAGCCTCCCGTAGGACAGGTTGCTGCTGGGGGCTGGAGCGGGGGACAGGCTAGTTCGCAAGAATCCAGAGCGGACGTGCTGCAACTGGGGGTGGGGGTGGGGGAGGGATAAGGAACAGGCTCGCTGGGGTCTGACTCCAGCCTAGATCTCCCGACCTTGTGACACTTGGAACTAGTCCTGACGCCAAAGCGTCGCTTCTCCCGCCTTTCCTTGCGCTTCTTACACACTCTTTACCTCTGTTTAAACCTAAGCTTCATGCTGGTGCCTAGCCGGACTTCTGGGTCACTGGACCTCTTTCTTTACTCCTTTTCCCAGTGGGGCCACACAGAATAAATGTCTCTCTCTCTCTGTTTGTCACTATTACTTATTTCCACAGTTGTTGTATTAAGGGCAGGTGGCTGAGCTCAGCTTAGTAGGAGTGCCAGGGCTCGGCCTTTGCCCCCAGATCCCCGGCAGACAACCCTTCATCTGCTGAGAATGAATGTTGCCAAGGAGAGAAGCGGCTTTTCCTGCTCTGAGAACTGGAAAGCACGTGGTGTTTCCTGGCAGAGAGACAAGGAAGCAGATGAGGAACCAGAAACTGTGAATCAACTGGCCTTAAAAATGAGAGGTCATCACAGCCAAAGAATAGGCAGAGAGAGAGAGAGAGAGAGAGAGAGAGAGAGAGAGAGAGAGAGAGA
>NW_026595981.1:8342926-8444813 GCF_907164565.1 Psammomys obesus | reverse complement strand
GAGAGAGAGAGAGAGAGAGAGAGAGAGAGAGAGAGAGAGAGAGAGAGCCAAAATTGGAGGTTTCCCTCTGGTACGTCCTCGTGGAACTCTGGGCGGAGCTCGGAAGAGGGGGAGGAGCCTGAGCGGGGGGGCGGGGCCTGAGGACACGAGGAGAACACATTCCACAGGCATCAAATCATGGGGCTCATAGGGGCCCACAGAAACTGAAGCCGCAATCACTGAGACTGACTGGGTCAGGGCTTGGTCCTCTGAAGACATAACTGTGGTTTGTTTAGCCTGGTGTTTTTGTGGGACTCCTAACTGTGTGAATAGTTCATTGTATCTTTTATTTATTCATTTATTTATTTATAAAATAGAGGGCACTAGATCTCAATATAGATGGTTGTGAGCCACTATGTGGTTACTGGGAATTGAACTCAGGAACTTCGGAATGGCAGCCAGTGTTCTGAACCTCTGAGCCATCTCTCCATCCCTTATTGCATCTTGTTATAGCATGTTCAGTGGATAATCCTGGGAAGGAAAACGGGGGGGGGGGGGGGGGGCTGGGAGAGAAGGGCAGTGGGGGAGCACTGGGAGGAGACAGGGAGGTACTGAGAGGAGTTAAGAGAAGGAAAACTGTGGTCAGGATTATTGAAAACGAAAAAAAAGAAGTTAAAAAGTGTAAATAAAATAAAGAGGTCATCTTGGCTGCCGGTGATAATCACAAGGATGCTATGAGTATGAGGGAGGCAACACAGTGATGGGGTGGGAAAAGGCCTCCCTGGCAGCTGCCGTCCTTGGAAATGAAAAGGGGCATTCCACGGTTCTTAACTGGAAAAGCAGCTTGAGGCCAGCAAGATGACGGGGAAAGGCGCTTGCTGCCAAGACTGCCAACCTCAGTTCAATGCCCAGGACCTATATGGTAGAAGGGAGAGAACCCACTCCTGCAAGTTGCCCTCTTACCTTCTTCTACACACCATGCACATGTACGCCTACATACACATAGATACACACATGTACGCATAAAACAAATAAATGCAAAACAGTTGTAATGAAAGCTTTTTTACAGCCTTTTCTTTATATATATATATATAAAGAATATATATATATATTATATATATATATATAAAGATGCTTCAAGCTAGGACTAAAGCATCTATGTTACGAGTTTTTCAATAAGAAAAAAAAAATCAGACCCTGTTTTCTTGGAGTATCCTGGAAGTCTAAGCTTCCCGGGCTCTGGGCTGTCTTCACATTGAAGTGTAAAGTTGGCTTTCAGCAGTTCATAAGATGTTCATGCTAAATTTTAGGAACAGTTGCTTGGGAGGCTGAAGAGATGATCTTCCAGAGGGTCTGGGTTCGATTCCCAGCACCCACATTCTCTGTAGCTCCAGTTTCGGGAAATGTGACATCCTCTTCTGACGGCACTGCATGTGTGTGGTTCACAGAGACACGTGACACATGTGATACATGCAGAGGCAAACACCCATACACACAAAATTAAAATAAATAAGATATACATATATAATGAATATTTATAACTAAGGTGGCTCTTCTCGTGACCTATCACTCAGCATGAAACACACGTAAAGAGACGTTCATAGCCAGGTGGTGGCACACACCTTTAATCCTAGCACTTGGGAGGCAGAGGCAGGTGAGTTTCTTCTGAGTTCAAGGCCAGCCTGGGCTACACAGAGAAACCCTGTTTTGAAAGCCTCCCTCTCCCCCCAAAAAAGTTCATAAAGCCAAAGCACGTTAACTTAACTAGATGCAGTTGGATTGAGGAAGACTAAGGTTTTAATTTAGAGGAGGAGAAATATTTCAAGGTATTAAGGGATTTGAATCAGCATCAGGGGAGCATATGTATGTATACATACATACACACACATATACATATACTTGCCTTCCGGTTATGGTCTGCACACAAGCTTTCTTTCACTCTGAAGCTGTTAAACCCAACAAAAGGTAGGCCCTGTAAGAGCTGGGGAAACTTTCAAATTCCAGGTAACAAGGAAGCCAGCTGCTTAACCAACAAACTTCCTGTGTGTGCCGCAGCCACTGACACCAGGAAGACACCTTGCTGGCGCCGTGCTCAGAGGGGCTGTAGGGAGTGAGAGAGCGTTCTGTGTCCACTGCAACAACCACATAACCCAGAGTGAATCCTAAGGTAGACCGTGGCCTTCGAGTGACTGTGCCATGCCAACCTAGGCTCATTCGCTGTAACGAATGTGCCGCTGTGTGGCAGACATCCTTGTGTGAGGACAAAAGGCTTGTGGGAACCCTCTGCATTCTACTCCATTTTTCCTTGAACATCAAACTGCTCCAGAGGGCTGGAGAGATGGCTCAGCAGTAAAGGGCATATTGTTCTTCCAGAGGGCCCCTGTTCAGTTCTCACCACTTAGACCTCGGGTCTCAGCACCCAAATTCATATGTACTCCCACATACATATTATCTTTAAAAAATAAGTAAAATTTCTCTAGATGACATTTACTCCTTTAAAAATAATGGGCGCCGGGGCTGGAGAGATGGCGCAGTGATTAAGTACTCTGTCTGCTCTTCCAGACGTCCTGAGTTCAATTCCCAGCAACCACATGGTGGCTCATGACCATCTATACTCTCTTCTGGCGTGCAGGTGTACATGCACATAGAGTATTCAAAATAAATAAATAAATAAAATCTTTAAAAAAAATAATGGGCCCAGGCATGTGTATGTGTGTGTGTATATATGTAGGTATGTGTATATATGTATGTATGTATATGTGTATATATAAGTGTGTCTGTGTGTCTGTGTGTGGGACTGTGTGTGCATGTGTGAGTGTATGTGTGTGTCTGAGTGTGTGTTTACGTGGTTGTGTGTGTATGCATGTGTGTGTGTACATGCTCCTCCAGAAGGAAGCTTACTTTACTTAGCCACGAGCTGTCCTGTGTGTGTTATATGGACTGAAGATCAAGAGCCGGAGTTGGTGGCACAGTAGTCAAACACAGAACATCCTCACGTTGGTGGAGGAGGAAGGTGCATCACAATGCTCCGGCATGATGTCTTTAGTTAGTATTTTTTAGGTCCATATGAATCAGTGGGGGGGGGGGTCCTGTTCTTAAATTGTAGGTGTTTTAGAAAAAAGGGGAGAGGAACAGGGAGAGGAGGAGGAAGAAGAGAGAAAAGAAAGAAAAGTGGGGAAGGAAAGAATTAAGGCACAACATTTGCAGGTAGGAAGATGCCAGCGAGGTGACTTGGTGAATAAAGGCACTTACAGCAGAGCCCGATGACCAGAGTTCAGTCTCTAGATCTCAAAAAAAGATAGAAGGAGACAAATGACTCCATAAAGTTATCCTCAGGCCTCCACATGTGTGGTTTGACATCACACACGCACACACACACACACACGCACACACACCCCATCACACACCAGAATTCTTTTCTGTTAATGTTCATTTTTAGTCTATATGTTTTGCTTATATACGTGTGCGTGTGCCTCCAGTTCCCCTGGACTGGAATTATAAACACTTGTGATTTGCCCATAGGTGCTGAGAATTGGACCTTCGTCCTCTGGAAAAACCGGCAGTGCTCCTAAGCATGGAGCCACCACTGCAGGCCGTAAACAATTACTGGTTTCTGTTTTGCTTTGAAGTGGAATGCTCATGTGGGCGATTGCCCGTTTGTTCTGAGCACGTGTGTGGAAATCAAAAAATCACCTCCAGCGCTATTTCTCCTCAAGAGGTAGCCACCCTGGTTTTGTCTCTCTGTTTCTAGATTTTTTAAACATTTCTGTGCATCCGTGTGCTCCCACATGCATTTACGTACACTGCATGCATGTTGGTGCCCAGCGGGGCCAGAGGGCATCACACACCCTGGAACTGAAATTAGTTGCAGTTTCCACCTCTGCAAGAGAAGTAAGTGCTCACAGCTGCTGAGCCATCTCTCCAGTTCCTGCCTTGTTTTTCGATACAGGCTCTCCCATTGAGAGTGGGGCTCATCAATCAGGCTTAGCTGGCTGGACAGCAAGTCCTAGAAATTCATTTGTTTCCACCCCCCAACAGTACTATCACAAGCACTTGCCACCACACCCAATCTTTAAATGGACCATAGGGACCATAGGAACCAAATTCAGGTCCTCAATCTGCCAGCTGAGTCATCTCTTGAGGCCCCTCCCACAGCACTTCTTAACTGGCTTATAGGAAGATGTTTCATCCGGACAATGAGAGGCAGCAAAAATCAGAGTCAGCTCTCCCTGGCTCTTTTTGGACCGCTGGCAGGAAGCTCACAATAAAGAATGCAGTCTCTCCAGCCCCCCAAACATGAGATCTGTCCAACCAGGCCTCATGAGATTGAAAATGGGCGAGGCTGTGAGCCAACATCTGAGAAATGTTTCTTGTAAGTAGCTGACTGTATCCACTCACCCCTAAATGTGGAAAAGAACAAGGAGAGTCTGGGCAGAGGTCAAACATGCCAGTTGTTGCTAATTAATTAATGTTGCTAATTAATTTTCAAAAAGGCTGCAGCCCAGTATTGACTGGCATTCTGTCAGAATAAAATAAGCACAGTTTCCTACTGGGAAACAAGCCTGTGTGAGAGTTAGCAGAGCACACTTGAGGCTCATTGCTACAGAAGAGAGCTGAGAAACCCAGGCTTTCATGTTTTCGCCCATTCTCTGAGAGTGAAAGGGAATACTGTATTAACTTGACCCACATCCTGACAGCACAACATAATCAATAATCAATCAATATCTCTCTCTTCCATCTGCTATCCCAGGGATAATAAACAATTACATTTATTGTACCAAAATACTTTAATTATTGTATCGAATGTCACTTTCTACCCAATGCTGATGTCAGGCGTGTTGTTTGTTTGCTTGCTTGTTTGTTTGTTTTAGTCATGATCTTGCTATGTCACTCAGAATGGCCTCAAACTCATATCCTCCTGACTCTGTTTGTTATGGGCTGGTAGTTCAGATGTGGCACCACATCTGGCTTCAGAGCTGTTGAGCCTTCACTAAGTGTGAATAGAACTGAGACAGACTAGAGTGATGATATTTGACAGTAGCTTTCTGGGTTATCTTTTTTTTTTAGACAGCGTTTCCCCTGTGTAGCCCTGGCTGTCCTGGAACTAGCTCTGTAGACCAGGCTGGCCTCAAACTCAGACATCCACCTGCCTCTGTGTCCTGAGTGCTGGGATTAAAGGTGTGTGCCACTATCCCCCAGCCATTTATTTTGTTGGTACTTCATAACTGTAATTTATCTACTGTTATAAATCATAAGGCAAATATCTGATATCCAGGATATCTGATATACTGCCATGCCCAGCTTCATTTTAATGTCATATTTATGAGTGGTTTGACTATATGTATGTCTATACACTACATCTGTGTAGTGTCCAAGGAGGTATCAGATCTGCTGGAAATGGAGTTACAGATAGTTGTAAACTACCATGTGGGTGCTGGGAATTGAACCTGGGTCTTCTGGAAGAGTAGCAGCCCTGATGTAATGTAGCATTCTTAATCATCCTAGGAAGTTCATATTAACAGAGAAACAGATCTCCACAAGTGTACATTTCTTCTGTGGCTAAGCATAAGACACAGAATATATGTTCTTTTTTTTTTTTTATTTGCCCAAAGTACACTCTTGTGCGGTGAGACATATTTCTTACTAACCCTACTCAGTCTGTTGTCTGTGGAGATATGCTAAGCTACTGGTCCTTTCTCTTCTCTTCCACAATGAACCATAACAACTATGTAAGGCCAGGGCTGCTGGTGTCTGCTTTTCCTAGCCCTCGCAGAGAGCTCACCACAAAATGAGGTCAATGTGGAACTAAGAGGAAGTAAAACACATATTCACAGAATAATGCCGGTAATGACACTGTGCTGAGCTGAGTCTAGCAATATCATGCCTTTCCCTGGGTAACTAACATATTAATATTTATTTATGTATTGCCTAGAGGACTTTGAGTTGGTCTTATTGGTGGTCATCATATGCATCTTGCATGAAAGACTTTCTGAAACAAACCATGTCCCACTGTGACCATAAATTGTGTTACCGTTGAAGTTGGGTGACAGGAGCGGGCATGGGGCTTAGACTGGGCACATGTAATTGAGGCACATGGTTTCAATGTATGGGAGAGAGGTCATGAAAAATAGCAAAGATCAGCATCCAAATTGAACGACAACATTGATCTTTATGGTCACATACCTGTTAGTTCTTGTCTTGCCACTACACAACTTTTTAAAATACAAAACAAAAACCAGTCTACAGCCCATTATCTGGCCTTCAGAACAGAGACAGACAGAATTGTCCTCCTTGTTTCCTTATCACGGAGAGAATTTACTCTAGAAATTTCTGGGACATGACAAATTTAGGAAGGCAGGAAGTAAGGCAACCAGAGGAACGCTAAATGTTCCCAGGACCAAGGAGACAAACCACGTGTTTCCTTTGCAATGGGACTTCATTGCCACTGCTGCAATCCTTAACTGAACTGACAGCTCAAGACCCTTCACAGATCAGGACCAACCCCAGCACTCCCACGGACCGCTCTACGACACCGGCTTAATGAAGCCGTAATCCATGCACTTGATAAGACATTCCCGGGCTGTCTGGACCACAGCTGCCTTCTTCTCATCCGGCTCCTGCTTTCCCACCACAGTCAGGATCTCTAGCAGCTCACTCTCCACCAGCTTCCTGGCCAGCTCCGCATCCGCTGATAGCAGGTTGTAGGCAATGACCAGGCCACGGTGCTGCACTGACAGCTGGTCGTGCAGACAAAGCCGCTGTAGGATCTCCAGCCACTGGGTTGTCTGCAGAGTGGGAAAGGGTAGGGAGGGATTTAAGGAGTCAGTGGGGATGCCGAGAAAAGATCTGACAAGAGAAAGGGAAAGTGTCAGCCATGCCCGCAGCTAAATAACTTGATTATGACCATATATCCATCCGCAAACAGTGATGGACTAAATTAGACTAACAACCTCATCCATCCATCCATCCTTCCATCCATCCATCCATCCACTTATTCATTCTACATGTGCTTGTGTGTGTGGTGTACATGTATGTAGGCGTGTTCACATGTGTGCAGAGGCACATATATGCAGTTATACATGCGCATGCTTGTGCATGTTTTTGGAGGCCTGGAATCGGTGTCAGGTGTCTTCTTTGATTACACTCCACTTTTATTTGGCGAGGTAACATCTCTCAGCTGAACCCAGAGCTCAGGGATCAGCTGCATTAGTTAGCCAGTTTGTCCCTGGACTACAAGCATCCACAGTGCCTGCTTGGCTTTTACATGGTTTCAAGGAACCCAACCTCTGGTCCTCCTGCTTGCATAACAAATACTTTATCCACTGAGCTGTCTCCCCACCCCATCCATCTATTTTTTTTAAGCACCTCGAGAAATAGAAATACAGGCCCACTGAACATCTCAGCAGAATGAAGACGCAGAACACTAAGGAAAGAGAGTCCTCGTGTGGCGAGCACAGATAATGCTCGCTTCTATCAAGCCAGATGCCCTTTGAGCCAAGAGCTCCAGGCACGCAGGCATGCTCTCCACCATTGGCTTCAACTGGACCAAACACGAGACTCTAAGGCAAATTCTCTCGTTCCTTCTCCATCCACCATCCACAACCACGAGGACAGTTGGCTGCTGGGTATGAGTGCTCGGCCACCCTCATCACCCTAGAAGACAGTGAGGAGGCTGGTGGCAAAGCCGGGAGCTGACTCCTGGCATTGGACAGGTACACACGAGGTGGCAGGGTAGAAGAAACACCATCTGTATGAGTTTGGATCCAGAAAGAGTAGCCCTCAGGCCACATTCAGCACTTGCCATCTGCGTGGCCTCTCCTAAGTTATATGCCTCAAGAGTCTCCTCATCTGTCACTGTTCTTCTGCTAGCAACATTTCCAAACTTGTTTCCCAATGGAAAAATGAGGAGAGAATAGTCCCCTAGGTTCCAGGGTGACTGGAAATATTAAATGATATGATTTGGGGGTTTGTCATATACACATCCCCTCTTATGAGAAGTGCAAAGAGTTGCCAAAGCGTCCTGGTTGACCTTGTGTCCACTGGGGGCTCTAGTTACTCCAGGAGAAGCAACTCGAATAATGGTTTCTAAGTGTGGTCCCCAAGCCAGCAATCTCCCCCACCAAATCCCAATTTATTGAATCACAATACCAAAGGAAACTGTTCTTCTGTCTCCATTGGGTGATCACAGTTTTGAGGAGCTTGCCATAGCAAAAGAGACTGAAGTCCAAAGTCCACACAGGATGAACAATACTCAGCAGAGACCTCCAATGGTAGGACAAAAGAGCTTACATGGAATTCAGAGAAAACACACATACACACATACACACACACACCTCAGTTAACCATGGAAAGGAGCCAACCTCTACCCCAGATGGAAGCATGTTTGAACTGAGCTGACCTTTTCACTTCAGTGGAGATGAATGCCCTTGAGCTAGGCTCTGTGTGGTGAGATGAAAAAAAGTTTCATGCTTGAGACTGACACATTATCTCCATTACAGTTGCTGAGGTGGCCAGTCTTGCCATGACAGCCGGTCATCTTGTCCATGGCAGGAAACCTACAGCCTCTTTGCCAAATCACCACCAGCTTCCTGCAGTGTCCCGACCCCTTCCACACTTCACGGAGGAACTCATGAGCCCCCTCAGCACTGATGTGTATCGTGTTACTGCCATTCTTCAGTAGGAGTTATGCGCACGCACAAAGGCATTGGGAGATGGCCAATAGGCACAGTCTCCTCTCTTTAGGTGTTGGGAACCAACTCCAGGCTGGGAGTGTGCCCTGCTGCCCAACGTCCCTAAATGACCTGAGGCAGCATGGTCTGAGGGTTGGGAGATTCTACGTCACCCAGCTATCTCCTGTCCCTCGCCTGCTCTTACCACCTGCGTCATCTTGAGGCACAGTTTCTTGTGTGCTGCGGTCAGCATGGCCAGGGCTCCAGCGGCTGCACTCTGCAGTTTGTCATTATCCTCCCCACAGAGCAGGACCACCAGCTTCAGTCGGTCATTCCCATCAGCCAGGAACCTCTCCTGAACCTGTTCCAGGCAGGGGTGGGACTCAGTGAAAGATGCCCCACAAGATACATCAGTGAAAGATACAGTATTGGGGGAGGATCTAAAAATTGAATTGGGTCTAGAGGTGAAGAATCTCAGGCCCACACTGTCCCTTGCATGAGGGCTCACGCCCAGAAGTTTCTCAGATCTGGCACTGATGTACCATGCAAGCAAGGTGATGCTTGGTCACCATGAGAAGGAGACAGTCATTAGAGAGTCATAATTTGTCCTGTTTCTTTACCATGAAGCCTTATGGTATGCCCCTAATTCGTGTTCTTTTTATATCCTACGATTATCCAGTGGTCAGCAGAGGTCAGTATGGGTTCTACGGACCTGATGACATTCACAGTGAGTAGCACTTCTTCCCTGTCCTGTGGATCTTTAGTGACTACAGATGCTCTGGCCTCTCTTGACCTCCAAGAGCCCTTGCGTTGCTACAACGTTATTTAAGCTTCATTAACTGAGGGAAATGGTACCTTCCACCTCACCCAGACCAAGACTCAGCTTGGGATATTACCCTATGAAAATGTTTCCTTCGGGCTCCTAGAGGGCCTCCGTGTGTTCTGGGGACTACTGGGTTCTCTCTGTGTTATACCATCTGAGGGCCCTGGCCTTGTCCCAAGCCTGGCAATCACACCCTGGTCACCCCATCCCTCTGGAGCCCTGGCCTTACCTCTTTATTGATCACCATGTTACCCATGCACTCAGTGGCTGCCTGCCGTAGCTGGTCATGGTTTTCAAACATGTAGTTCTCGATGTCTGGCAAGGCCTTCTCCTTGAAAATCTTCTGCCTGGAGTGGAGGGGAAGGTTGAGGAAGAATGAACCTTGAGCCATCAACAGTGAGCATGTGAAGGTCATGCAGGGTCCTTCCTCCATCTTCATGAGGTCCCTCTCACATCCTCAGCCTGTACTGAGCCCACCTCCAGAAGAGGCACCGATGGATATAAGCTAACTGACATGACAATTGTCCCCCAGGTACAGCAATGGGCTCTGGCATGAATGTGTCACCCCACTGGAGGGCCCCATTTATTATTAGTGGACAAGGAAACTCTCTCCCTTTTTCCTCTGCACGTGAGGATGAAAGCTACCCTGTGACCATGACAGAGGAGAAAACATCCGCCTGAAAGTTAAGACAACAGAGGGGAGGAGAGAGGAGGGCACTGGCTGGCCAGTAACTTTGTAATCTCTCCATTAAACCACACCTGACTGGTTTATCCCAAACTTAATTGCGTGAGTTGTTACACTTCCTTCATGGGGGAACCAGTCAGGCCAGGTTGTCTGCCACTTAAGACCATAACACAATACAATCCGCCATCCCTCTGCTTCCTATTAACCCTTCCGTATGTCTGGCTGCTCCTGCCTGCTTTAGGAGGCAGTGCCTTTGTGACATTGGCTTTACCCAATCCCTGTGTGCTTTCATAGGGGACCAGCTCAAACTCCTCCTACCCTTGTTTGGTCTTTGATGCTGTCATCCGAGCAGAAGGGTCAGTACGTACAAAGTTTCACCCAAACGCTCAACAGACACTTTTATGTCCCCCTGCCCTCTCCACCTGCCCCACCCTTACCTGAGTTTGTCACTGCGCCCAGACAGGTTAGTGAGTCCTAGGAGAGCCTCGTAGTTCTGAAGGCCATCCCTCTGTGTGTCCAGGAGACGCACGAGGGGCCGTACTACCTCATACACCTGCGGGGAAGACACGGGTCAGGTGAAACACTGGTATTTGCCTGTGTCTTGCTTCTGATGCTTTACATTTCCAAAGCCCTGTCTTTCCCACACTCTGTCTGGTTTAATCTGGGATCCTGAGATTGGGCTAGGTTGTTCCCTTTCACTATGCAGATGAGGCGGCTGAGTTTCTGGTAGGACAGCTGTGCTCATGAGAGGTAGAGCCAGGCCTGATCTCCAGGTATCTCTGATTCATTATACTCACTGTGACAGCACCACGACCCCTTTCTTAGCAGAGGAGAGGAGAAAACCAGGCCCTAAGAGCAATGGTGATGCCTTTATCATCCTTGCTTCTCAAATACCCACCCGCTCCCCAGGGAAGGCGATGTCTGGATTGGAGACAGCAGCAATCTTGGCTAGCGCATGAGCTGCCTTCACCTTGCCAACATCTGTGCCCTCCAAAGCCAGAGGGATCAGGGCCTGCAAGAGAGATCACAGTCAGTAGCCAGCAACAGACATCCAAAGGCCTCTCCCTCCTCTGGCTCCAGCTGCCCTTATCTGTCTGCCTGTCTGCCTGTCTGTCTGTCTGTCTGTCTCATCAGAGATGCACAGCATAATCAGCTCCAGAGCACTGTTCCTATTTAGACAAAGTCTCAAAGGCTCATGGGTATAAGGCTTGGCCTCCAGCTGTCAGTGTGATGGGAAAGTGACTAGACCCTGAGGCATCTGAGCTAATCCTCCCATTAATCCATTGATGAACTCACAGCTGACGGGACTATTAGAAGGAAAGGCCTGATGGGAGGGAGTACGTCACTGGAGTGTGAATTTAAAGGGTGTGTCCTGTTTTTCTCCCTTCCTTTCATCTTTTCTCCCTCCCTTCTCCTTTTCCTTTCTTTGCTCCCACTCCTTCCTGACTCATGAAAGGAGCAACTATGCTTGGCTTCACACTTCACCACCATGAGGTTCTGCCGTATCACTGACCCACAGTGAGCCAATCATGGACCGGAACCTCTGAGAACATTAACCCAAACCAATCTTTCTTCCTCTGAAGTTGCCACCTCAGATATTTGTCATAAAGACAAGGTCTGGCTAACCCAAACACTGTATAAAAGAATTAAATACTTGTCAAGGTTCCCAGTGACTATTAAGGTGATAATGACTACCTTCACTCCTCCCTCTGTATTGCAACAAATAATCAATAGATTGACTTTTACTAGGTGTGGTGCATGGGCCTAAAATCTCATCATGCAGGAGGATAAAGCAGGAAGATTACAATTTCAAGTCCAGCCTGGATTACATACATGCAAGAATTTAGCTAGCCAAGCTGTGATGAAACCCAGTCTCTAATGATGATGATGGTGATGATGATGATGATGATAACAATAATAAATAGTAACTATGTTTTTTACATTTTGCCCAAGCTAAATCCAACCCTAACAGACACCATTTTTGGAGCAGCTATTATAAATTGCATATATCTCTTCTACTTTCCACAACTATCTGAAAAGTAAAACTGTGATTCTTCTCCATTTTTCAGAGGAAGAAATTATAATTCAGAGAGAGAGTAATATGCCCAGGTTTGCACAGCTAAAAAGAAGAAGAGCAAACTCCCACTGCAAGAGAAGTCTTGACTTCCGTGGAGAAGCCCATGGTCTGCCTTCCAGCCGGCACACCAGGGAACATGAGTGGGATTCCAAAGTAGACATCACCAAATCAAGAAGGACCAAGTTTGGTCCATGAATTAGACGATTCAGATAACTGAGTGTATTTGAGGAAGTTAGGATGGTGTAAAACACATGATTTTGGAGTGAGACAAGAGGAACTCATATATGTACATGTGTATGTAGCATGCACAGACACAGGCACGCACACACGCACACACACACACACACACACACACACACACACACACACACACACTATGTCCTTCCCAGTGGATCACCTTCTAGGGCATCAAGGACCTCATCTTGCCTAATTACCTTGCCACCACCTTGAGCTACAATGGTGCCCCGGTCCTTTGGGTTGTCACAGAGTGCCAGGAACACCCTGCAGAGCCAATGACAAGGGAGAATGAATATTCACTGTTCCTCTACCACCTTCCCAGGAATCACAGACAAGCAGTCAGAAACCCCAGCACAACAGTAGACGCCTAGAAAGGGCACGCTGCATGCCCTTGTCTGGAATGTGCCACCTTTAAAGCACAGTGTTTTGGACGTAAGTGGTGGGGGAGGAAATAAGACCAGGAAAGGTTCAAGGAGACATCCAATTCCAACAGTCAACAGCTCCCTGTTGCCCCCAAGCCAGGAGAAACTCTCTTTGTCTACCCCTATAGTCTGACCCTCCTCCCATCAAATACCACCACTACTCATAACACCTAGGACATACCACAGGAGAAACCAAACTATGCTCTTTATCTCTCCATCCTCGCTGCCTTTGTGGACGCTGCTCCTTCTGTCCTGGAACCCTTCCCCTCCCTGCTGTTGGCTGGCTCACTTCAGGACTTCCTTCAGGACTCTGTTGACCTATCATCCCTTCCTGATGCTATCCATTTACCTTCTAGTCTGGGTGGTTGGGACCTATTTATTGCCTGGACTCCAGCCAGCCCTCTGGCCTTCCCTGTCATGGAATTTACCCACTGTACTGTAACTAAGAGCTGCCTGCCTCCCCTCCATGTTACCCTCCATCTCCGAGGAAAAGGTAACTGAAAGGGACAGTGGTCACCTCCACATGCAAAATTCCAACTGTGGTGACTGGCTTTGTCACAGCTCTTCTCCACGTCCTCCTGATCCCCTGGCTTAGTCCCCACTATTAGAATCCCTCCACCCAGCCTCCCGCCTTCCAGTCTCCCCAGCCCACCCTGGCTGCACCTGGCCAGCAGCTCCTTGGTCTGGTCTGTGAGGATAGCACTGTCTGCCTTCACCATGCAGGCCAGGGCGGATATGACGCCCGCCTTCAGGAGCCGTTTCACCCGCATATCTACAAAGTCCTTCTTGTCCTGGAGGAGACAAATGGATGGACATGGGGAAGGGGCCAGTTGTCAGCCCCAGGTTGAGTGGGTCATCAGAGTGGGGAGTGGACAGGACTGGGGCATGGTGCATAATCCCTGGAAGTGTGCTTAAGCCTCACACACATCAGTGGGGCTTGTGTGCACGCTACATCCTTGCCTGGATGAAACACAGCCCCGTGTGTAAAAGGCCATGGAGGCCAAGGGATGCAGCTCAGTGGTAGAGTGCCTGCTCGGCATTCATGAGACACTGAGTCCAGTCTACATCCTAAAGAAGTGAAAACCATAAAGAGAATGAGCTGGCGACACAGTGTCTGGCACAAGGCGACACACTCAGGTTCTGATTGTGACTATGGAAGGGAGAAAGAACGAGAAAAGGGCTTTCTGTGAGGGCCAGCAGTGGTTCTGTGGAGATGGTGTCATGGCCTGGCTAAGTCCTCTCCTCTTCTGTCCACATTCCATTTTGTAACACAGGTATGACATGTATCATTTCCTAAAATCCAAACAATCTCACTAGCTGGGAGTATTTTTCCGTATCCGCTCGTATACAAATGACACACAAACACATATCGTTGTGTGAGGGTCATCACCATAATATCCTTGTATTATGAATTTTGTGACATTTGACCAAGAACCTGTGTTCCTCTTCCGTTCCTACCTGGCACTCCTGTCCCTAAGTCCAGATATCCCAGAAAATCAAGTTTATAATATGAAAGCATGAAACAATACATGAGTGTCCACGAAATCAGCAACAAATGTTGCAAAATGTTTATCTAGGTCTGTTCAATCAGATTAAAAAATTGTCAGCCATTTCCCCCACCCCCACAGTCAGAAATTAAAAGACAGAGATCATGAGCGCCACCTAGTGGGGAAAATCTATTCTTGTCATCCTCAAGCAGCACAATGCATCCCACATTGTGGGGGGGAGGCTGACTGCACAGCTCCTTGCCTGAGCTGCCCTGTACCCACCTTGGGGTGCTCCTCTGGCACATGTTGCTTGGAGAACTTGGCCAGCTGCACCAGCTCAGGGACTACCTCTTTGACATCGTAACTGTTGGTGCAGTTTACCAGGGTGTTGGCCACGGAGTACAGGATGGTCTTGTCACTGGTCTGAAGGCCCCGGGGTCAGGAAGAAACAGAAAGGAGTCACTGGAGTGGTATATCTGTGGAAACCTCCAAGCTGCTCCTAGTGGACCCCCTCCCGCACTTCCAGAACCAGGCACTGCGTGGGACCTCAGGGTCTCACTGCCTAGGCATGTTATCCTGCCATCTTGACAGGACAGAGTCGTTGAGTCCTACAAGCAGGCAAGATGAGGCCCATCCAATGAAAGAGCCAACCCAGCTCCACCAGGGAGGGTGGAGCCAGCTGAGCCCTAAGCACCAGGGCCAGGCATTCCTGCTGAGCTTAGAGATCTGGACCACTCTTGCCTTGGCCAACTCGAACATGGCCTGCAGAGCAGGGATGTCCTGGACAAAGTCGTCCTTCACGTCGGCATCCAGCGTGAGGTAGGCCAGGCCCTCCACAGCCCAGCGCCGTGTCCGGGTGTCTATGGCGGTGTTGCACAGCCACCTGGAAGTAGAGGAGTGGGAAAACCAATGGAGAAGGAGCCGGGGCTCTGGAAAAGAGACACTCGGATTCAGGAAACAGAGCAGGGTCTTTTCCCACCTGACATCGCTGAAGCACACCCCCAGAAACCCCTCATAGAGACCCAGGAGGAAGCAGAGGGTCCAGGAGGCATAACTCTCTTACTTTCGACACTGCTTGGCCAGTTTCTCCGTTGACCCTTCAGCAAACTGTCTGAGGCCATAGTCTGAGCCCCCAGCTGAGCCAAGTTTGCAGAGCCCCTGTGGAGAAGGGACACGGAAGGATCAGCAACACTGAGGCCCGAGTCAGGCCCTGTGGCCCTGTGGTCAACACTGTCCCCTTTTCTCTGCCTGAACACACCTCTGTGTCATGCCACCTCTCCTGAGATGCCTTCCCCAATGCCCTAGGTTAGGGAGGACACCCCACAAAGCCCCAGGTCCTCGCCATTTTGGCATCTTCAATGTTCTGTAAAGTCCGCACAAGAGACGGCCTGAGAAGGCGAAGAAGTCATATCGTGTGGGCAACATATTCAGACATACAAAATCTAACCCAGGGGTGGGGGTGGGGGAATAGACTTTTGTCAGGAAAAGAACAGTGTCCTCTGGAGCAGAAAAGCCACCATGCCACTGCAGAAGAGGGTCAGGTGTGATGGTGCAAGAGTTTATCCACAGCACTCAGGAGGCAGGTGAATGAATCCCTGTGAGTTCAAGGCCAGCCTGGTTACCCTCCTCACTCTCTGTTCCCACAGCCCTATCACTCTGTCTGCAGGGTAGACCTGAGGGGTCCCTGGGACATGACCCCATGCACTGACTGGTTTTATGTCAACTTGACACAAGCCAGAGTCATCAGAAAGAAAGGAGCCTCAACTGAGAAAAATGCCTCCATGAGACCCAGCTATAAGGCATTTTCTTAATTAGTGATTAATGGGGGAGGGCCCAGCTCATTGTGGGTGGCACTATCCCTGGGCTGGGGCCATCCAGGTTCCTGCCCTGTTGGAGTTCCTTTCCTGACTTCCTTCAATGATATGGAAGTGTAAGGTGAATGAACCCTCATACTTAAAACCTCCCTAACTTGCTTTTCTGTCGTGGTGTTTCATCACAGCAATAGTAACCCTAAGACCACACACACCCCACAAGGATGGGGCCATGTCTCCTTCATCCTGGTGTTCCTGGCACTCGGCACCCAGCCCACTCACCACCAGGGTTCGGATCTTGATCTTCTCATTCTTTGTGGTCTTGTAGATCTGCTTGAGAAGCGACACACCATTGGTGATGATGAAGGTCGCCCGGCTGAGCTTGGTGGAGGCGTGGATGAGGGCCTCCACAGCCACCAGCTGATCTGCCTCGCGCTCCGAGCCACAGAGCGCCACCATCATCTCCATCACGCCTTTCATGCCCAGCAGCTGATTGCCCAGGTCAAAGGGCCCCTGCAAGATCCCCGACACTGTCTGGATAGCATTTACATTCTTGTCCATGTCCTGGGGATCAAACTTGCTCCTGAAACATAGGACAAGGATGATCAAGAGAAGCGGCCCAAGGGGGCAGAAAGAGCAGATGTGGAGGAAGATGTGAATTTGCCTCAATTCGTGAGTTATGTGACATTGGGCAATTCACTGACCCATTCTGAGTCTCAGCTTCTCGGTCTATAAATACAGAGCATATTTACTGTTGTTTCGTTATTTCTTTGTTGTTGTTTTGTTTTGTTTTTTTGAAACAGGGTTTCTCTGTGTAGCCTTGGCTGTCTTGGACTCGCTTTGTAGACCAGGATGGCCTTGAACTAATAGAGATCTGCCTGCCTCTGCCTCCCCAAGTGCTGGGATCACAGGCACGTGCCACCACGCCTGGCTTCTTACTGTTACTTCTTAGAGATACATGACATCACAGCTAGCCACAGGGTATGTGCCCCTGGCAGGACAGTCTGACCTTGGGACTTGACCTGCAGGAAGATAAATTATTGGGCAGAGAAGGAAACAGCGCTGAGGGCTGCACTGGCCTGCAATGCATTCACCCCGAAGCTTCCCCCTTGATGAGTGTTGAGCTGGGGCACTCTGAAGAGTCATTTCAAGTTGGTGTGAGTGACAAGTCATTAGACGCTGATTTCACCAGGGAGGGTGAGATAGCCCCCTCAGCTGAGGCGAGGACCAATAAGAGGCCACAGCTGACTGCTAACAGTCAACAGCTCCGGCCTTCCCAACCTGGGGCAACAGCACATAGCCACAGCCACACACAGGCCCACGAGGCACCTGACAAGTGACCTTTGTCAAGTGAGGGTGCAGTGTTCACTTTGGGCTATCAGGAGATGAGACAGTGGGGGGCCACCCCAAAGTAGGGGTGGGATAACCAGATATTGGAAAAGGGCTTGGCGAAGATCAGACTTATTTTATGTCTCCACACCAAAGCCAAACAAGGACGTAATTGGGGACCCAGGTGCACACAGGGCCCCAGAGTTAAAAGCAGTGGATGTATCTTACAGACACTGGTGCGGGCACAGTGGCCTCCTCACACCTGCCTTATTCCAGTAGTCCCAGTGGACCAACAAGCTGCCTTCCGCAGAGCTCAGGGACATGGACCACTCAGGACAGGACACTCTACGAGCATGCGTTCCTCAAGTACACAGAGGGCCTACATGGGAACTTCTGACCACAGCACTTCCTGTATCTGCCAGCCCTTTCCTTTATTTGGGGAGCCACCTCCTGACCAAGGCTTGCTCACAGAGCTTCATCTTCCACTTAGCTGGAGCTTGTGTGTCACTGAAAATGTTTTGCCTATAGCCCTTTAGGTCCAGACTTCTTTCTAAGGATTATGGAACTGAGACTCAAGTCCAAGGACAGAGGGACTCCTGAAGTTAGTAGCTCTAATAGGCAGCTTCAGCCATGAAGAGCTTGAAGAGCCAAAGTCAAGGTTAGCAGGACTACAGGACTAGAAGGGAGCGGGCAGGCCTGAAAGTTCAGGATGGTTCTTCATTTGGCAGTTGAAAAAAATAAATAAATACATAGGCGATAGGAATGTATGAATTTGCCAGGCATAGTGGATCATACCTTTCATCCTAGCACTCGGGAGGCAGTGGCATTTGATCTCTGTAGGTTTGAGGCCCACTTGGTCTACATAGAGAGTTCTAGGCCAGCAGCAGCTACATAGTAAAACCTTTTCTTAAAAAAAAAAAAAAATGAGTTTGTCTTACAAAATCTAAACTATCTCTTCCCTGGCCCTTTATAAGAACAGTGTGCTACCTAGGAGAGAAAGGACACAGTGGAAAGGTGGTGTCTTTGCCCACCTAGGACCAGCTTCCTAAGCCACACCCCAAGTTCTGTGGCATGGGTAGTGTTCCAGAAATCTGGACACTGTACAGACTGGAGAATCACTGGAACTAACAAACAGCTGCATGGAAGCGGTGGGGGGCGGGGGGTCATGTGAGGAGAAAGAAAGACTCTTCAGTGGTGATGGAGCAAGGTGTCCCCCATTCTGGGAACTGCAGTCCCAGCAGCAGCCAGCACCACACGCTGCCATGTGAGTGCGGCCTCCTAGAAATACCCTCTAACCCCAGTCAAGCCATCAAGCCATTCTGATGTCTGCATCCCAGGCCAGAGTGACTGTGACTTGATGGGAGACCCCCAAGCCACAATTACCCAGCTACCCAAATACCCATCCTACTTAGGGGTAATCAATTGCTATTATTTCTGTAAGTTATTGAAGGCGGGGTGACTGGCTACACAGCCACGGGGGACTGTGGGGAACTCACGTGATATACTCCTCGCAGATCTTGCGGAAGTGGTCGCGCTCTGGGTCGCAGCGCAGGTCGTCGTAGAGCTTGTTGATGAGGATGGAGGCCAGCATGCGGGTGTTGTCGGTCAGGGGCAGGCAGGAGGGCAGGTCTGGAACCTGCCCCACCACCTTCAGGATCTTCCTCAGACCTAAGGGCGATAATAGCAAGAGTAAGATTCCTGAGGGTCTCTGTCCGCCCTCAAAAATGTCTCATAGCTAGCTCCCCACCAACTTAAGACAGCACATGGCCTCTCCGGGGTTCAGGGCACTGAAGAGGTGACCAGAGGCCCTGGCCTTTCATCTGACTGCGCCTGTGAACAAGGCAATATTTCCACCATACTTAAACTCAGCACCGGTTAATCTCCATTTATGGGTTGTATCTGAACTTCCTTATATATGACTTCATATTAGCTTTTTCCCCAGCCTCAGTATCTTCATTTATAAAAGTAAACAAACAAACAAACCCACAACCTATTTTATAGACTTGAGAACTCAGTCAGATAATGTACAGAAAAGGGCCTAGCCCCCATCTGGAAGCATAATCCCTCTTCAAATGTCTACCATGTCTTTTAGTAGTTATTATCGTTATCTCTTCTTTTTTTAATTTTATTTTATTTTATTAATTACACTTTATTCACTTTGTATCCCCCATAAGCCCCTCCCTCCTCCCCTCCCCATCCCACCCTCCCTCCCCGTTCTTCACGAATGCCCCTCCCCAAGTCCGTTATCTCTTCTTGTTTCCTCATTGGAGAAGTTTCAGTGGCCTCCTCCACCAGACTAAATTCAAGATTCACATGTTTATTGAGCAAGTAGATTAATAAGCGAGCCCCTTATCTGTCCTGCCTTTAACATGGTGTGGGGAATGGGCACATAAACATGGCAGGAAAGTTCTATGGGTGCTGAATGCTAAAGGATGCAATTGAGGCAACTGGCTGCAACAGAGCTACAGAGATGGGGAGTGCTTCCCTAGCATACAAAAGGCCCTGATTTGATCCCCATTCCCCTGAAAGGTGAGTGGACAGAGTCAGATGGAGGGCCAGGACCTCTTGTGCCCTCTCCAGATTGTACTGAGCACTTCCTTAGTGCCAAGGGGCTTGTGTGTGTCCCCTGATCCAGGCCTAACAACTGTCATACTGCTTAGCAATCAGTTCCGTCTTTCAGAAGGCAAGGATGCTACCCATAAGCTTGTAGCCAGCCAGGTGACAGAGAGGACACCTTCTTTGTGATGTCTGGTCTCAAGCCTACAATGTTAACTGTCATGCCATGAAGCCTCTGTGATAGCTAATGTCAAAGGTGGCTTGGAGGTGGGGAGACCTTGAGTGACACCCAGTCAGAGGAAGGAAGGGGCATCCAGGCAAATGCAGGAGGTGTGGGGCTGTGGGTGCTGGGAGGGAGCTGAAAGTGGTTGACAGCAATGTTATACCATGTCTATTTTACCGCTTGAAGAAAAACCTCCACTTCCTCTCAATTCCTCTCAGCACACCTGACACCAGCTGGGTGTGCTACAACTCAGCTCTGACACTACCAGGGGTTGGCACAGACCCCACAGACTGAGGGTTTGGTCCCACAAGGTGGCCTTCACTGCAGATGGAAGGCCCAAGGCTGGGTCCCAGCTGTCCTCCAACACGCCTACAAAACAGACGCCCTCGGGATCCCCTTTTCAGGCCAGCAATATGTGAGAACAGCTCGTGGAACTCAGGAGAACAGTTTACACCATGAGTTGGTAGAAAGGAAGAGGCAGGAAGGGCTGGGTGGAGGAGGGGTGCAGGATGAGGCATACAGAAAGAGTGTGGCGCTCCAGAATCTGCAGATGCCGCTGTCCCTGAGCCCACGCACGTCCATCACCGCCAAAGCCCTGACCTTCCTCAGGGAGGGGTGAGTTTGCACTTTGCTTTGTTGAAACAGATGTAGCCACGATTCATGACATCGCTGCCTCAGTCTTGGGCTCTCTCCCTTCCCTGAGGTCAGAGGTGGGGGTGGGGGTGGGGAGTGCAGATGGGCAGAGCAGAAATTTCTAATCACATGGATAGCTTCCCTGAAACCTCCCTTCGCTCCTTTCAGACTTCCCGGAGGCACCCTAGCCACTAGTGTCATCAGAGCTTAAAAGATGCTCAGTGAAAATCACAACAGTTTTATGAGTTATGTGCCAGGAAAGTGAAGAGACCAAACACATATTTCTTATTATGTCTCAAACTCACACACACACACAAAGGGTTCAGTAAGGTAGGGCCTGAGGAGCCAACCCAGACCCTGAAGCCTGGTTCTCTGCAGTGCATATGGTCAATCGCTCCCAAATCCACCTCTTACTTTCCTTCCATCCTACCTCTGGACCCCTCTCAGTTCTCTCCTATTAGAACACTCAGGGCCTCCCCCTTGTCAGTCTTTGCCTCTTCCCCAAGCCAGGAGCTTGCTTTGAGCTTGATCCTCTCACAGCACCCTCACTGGCCTGTCTGAGTCACACACATGCCTCACATTGTGGCTTTGCACTGCTCCTACTCAGGTTTCTAAATCCACTTTGTTTTTACCTGAGTGCTATTCAGTTTAGTGCCTTCCAAGCAAGGAAGAGAATAAGGAATGTCCCTGTTCCATAAACCATATACTTTATCCTAGTGCAGAGAAAAAGGTCAGTGCTGTTCGACTTGCAGAATATATGCAGAGACGAGAACTGGGATACAGGGTGCAGGACAACAGTCTTTTTTTGTTTTGTTTTGTTTTGGTTTGGGTTGGGTTGGGTTGGGTTGGGTTTTGGTTTTGGTTTTTTGAGACAGGGTTTCTCTGTGAAGTCCTGGCTGTCCTGGACTTGCTTTGTAGTCTAGGCTGGCCTTGAACTCACAGAGATCCTCCTGTGTCTGCCTCTCGAGTGCTGCATGCTGGGATTAAAAGCCTGCGCCATCACGCCCAGCTCAATGACAGTGGTTCTTAAAGCACTGTCAGGGTTAAAATCTAAGGACTTGCATGTGCACTGTGTTGGGTGGATGTGTAGGGATTGCGATATCTAATGGAAATTGACTTGGGCTTTCTAGAACAAGTTGTAGGCTATATATCATAAAGCCCGTGGGAGAATTAACCACAGCAGATTCGAAAGCCACAAGTATGGTTCCTGCGCAAATAGAGCCGATTCAGGAGACAAGGCAGGCACATTCAGACTTAGTGACTATCTGCTATGGAGAGCATTTCCTCTCTGCTTCCTGTGAAGCACATGTGATGTCATCTTCTCCCCTGTGGAAGACATTAAGTGTTTTGCCAACTGTGAGACTTCAGGCATGCTACCCCATCATTGGTAGAGTCCTGTTTATTACGCTCAACTCTGTCTTTTAGGTGGCTCTCTCCAATGTTCTGGGGTGCCAAGCATTTCCTGGGTATGTTCTTGCCCTTAATTCAGAGCCAAGACCTACCTGCTCCATTGACCCCACGGGATCCTGATACACCAATGCCTACCCTGCCCCCTTCACTTGGCTGAAGACACTCTCCAAACACCCTCCCTCCTCTCTCTACACAAAGACAAGTATCTGAGCCTACCCTAACGGCACAACTGAACCCCTCCTCGCCCCATCTCACCGTTATCTACGACATAGATGGTGCGTGAGTTGTCATGAATGGACAGGTCCTTCCTAGGGACGTTCTTGTTGAGCAGGTTCAGCGCCTGGTCTCTGCCTTGCCCAGACACCTTCTTACTGACCAGCATGTCCAGCAGGTGGCTAGTGATCTGCTTCAGGTCCTTCTTGGTGTCTGAAGAACAAAAAAAAAAAAAAAAAAAAAAAAAGAAGAAGAAGAGCAAACAGAGATGATAGATCATTTCACATTGAGAGGATCAAGAATGGCAGAAACTTCTAGAAGGATTCTGGAAGGACTGAACCCACTGTTTTCTGAGTATCTCAGCTTGAGTATGAAACATCCTCCTGTCAGTCTTTTAGGTGGGATGCTTATCGATTAATGGGCTATTTGGAGGGTTCCTGGAACCTGTAGGAGGCAGGGTCTGGTTGAAGGAAGGAGGTCACTCGGGACAGATTCTTGGGAGCTGTTTCTTATTCCAGGTAGTGCCTCTATCTCTCTCCTTCCTTCCTTCCTTCCTTCCTTCCTTCCTTCCTTCCTTCCTTCCCCTCTTCTTTCTCCCCCCTCCTCTTCCCACACACCACGAGGTGAGAAGCCTCCTCCTATGCCTGCCCCCACAACATTCTGTCTGAAATAAGCACTGGATAAACCCTCTTAGCACTCGGGCATCCTTCCTGAAGCTACTGCCTGGGGCTAGAGTCTCAGTCATTCAAAAGTACCTGATACAGTGAGCATGTAAATCTCCCCAGACAGTGCTGCCCATCTCACACCTCCTCCAGCAAAAGCAAAGGAATCCCCAAGCAACACCCTCGAGGCTCACTCTGGCCACTGAACATCACCTCCTACAAAACCCTCTTTGTCTTCAATAGCACCCGTTCTTGGAAAGCCCCTTACTGCCAGGCAAATGACTGGAAGTGATCCAGTTTATTATGACTTTAATAAACTTTTTGTTTTGTTTTGGTTTTCGAGACAGGGTTTCTCTGGGTTGTCGTGGCCATCCTGGAACTCGTTCTGTAAACCAGACTGACCTTGGACTCAGAGATTCACCTGCCTCTGCCTCCTTAGTGCCAGGGCATGCACCATCACTTCCCAGCTAATAAACTTATTTTTGAAATGCCTTCCAGGGAGCTGGAGAGATGATTCAGGAATTGAGAGCACTGGCTGTTCTTACAAAGGAACCCGGGGTTCAATTCCCAGCACCCACATGGTGGCTCACAATCATCTGTAACTCTAGTTTCAGGGACTCCAACCCTTCTGACTTCTACAGGCACCAAGCACATACATGGTACATGTACACATACTCAAAGCATCCATACATATAAAATAAAACAAATAAATCTAAAAAGAAAACATTTCCAGGAAAAAAAAAAAAACAAAAACAAAAACAAACTGTGTTCTTCTTTCAGACACTTCATTTCACACAGATTCAGACATGCTGGGAAACTGGATCCCAGCCTCTGTCTGTGATGCCAGGAATCCCCTGCTCAGTGGTGGACGCTGAAGGGCAAGGGCCTTTTCCTGGCTCTGCCCTGACTTCCTGAAATTTAAAGAGATTTTAGCAATTCTAGAATGGAATACAAAGACAGACAGGAAGTGAAGGTTTCTACATTATGTCAGATAAGCAACAGAGGGCAAAGGGGGAATTTGCTGAGCGGGGAAGGAGAGGCATAAGTTGACACTGGAGTTTGTCTTCAGATGATTGGTCATGAAATAGCAGGCTCATTCTTGTCTTATGTGGTTCCTCTGCCACACTAGCTCTAGGTTGGTCATGTGACTTGAGGACACAACTAGAGGTTTAGAAAGTGCTTACTCGCTGGGCTGGTCCATTTATAATTCAGTTATCATATCATATGGAAATCACAGCTAGCCACTAGAGAGGCCATGGGGGGAAATATCAAGGCTTCCAAGCATTCTCTTCAGCTAACCAGCAACCATCCAAGTGAAGTCATCCTGGGCCTTCTAAAAAACATGGCTCAGAAAAGACAAGCAACTCCCAACTCCTTAGCCATAACAGCAGGGCCAATCAAGAACCCAGGCCCCTGCTGCTGGTAGCTGGTGGTGGCAGCTCACACCTTTAATCCCAGCACTTGGGAGGCAGAGGCAGGCAGATCTAAGAGTTCGAGGCCAGCCTGGTGTACAGAGGAAGTTCTAAGACATCCAGGGTTACACAGAGAAACACTGTCTTTAAAAAACAAAAACAAAACAAAACAAAAAAAGCAGAGAGAAATAGAGAGAGAGAAAAGACAATGAAGAAAGAAGAGCTTCAGTTATCTTCATAGTCCCTGGTATGGAACACCCATCTCTAGGAATTTGTCACAAAAAAAAAAAATTACTTCCAGTTGCAAATAAAGATGAAAATAAAGAATGAAGTGTTGAGGTATAAAAATTTTATCACCTCAATACCCAATGACACAGAACCGCTGATGAATTATGGTATGTACATGTATATGGAACTATCATCAACTTGTTTATAATATAGTTTTTGAGTGACCCCGACAGCTAAGGAAGAACTTATGAAATATTGTTTAGGACTTCTATATTCAGGAAGAAAGCCAGAGGGTTTTGTTCTTGTTGTTGTTTTTGGTTTTTGGTTGGTTTGGTTGGTTAGTTGGTTGGTTTTGGTTTGGTGTGTGTGTGTGTGTGTGTGTGTGTGTGTGTGTGTGTGTGTGTGTTTTGAAAACAAATATAAGCCAGGCATGATGGTACATGCCTTTTATCCCAGCACTCAGGAAGTAATAGCAGATGGATCTCTGTGAGTTCAAGGCCAGCCTGGTCTACACAATGTGTTTCAGGACAGCTGGGAATACATTGTGAGACCTCAATGCCCACAGATAGAACAGAAATACAAAATTAGTTATTTAAAATTACTGGGCTTGGTGGTGCACACCTGTAATCCCAGTGCTTGGGAGGTCGAGAGCAGAATTTGGGAAGTTCAAGGCCAGCATGGACTACATAGAGAGACCCTATGTAAACAGAAAGAAATAATAATATTAAATGATGTGTGTGTCCATTACTTTTCTCAAAACTGGGTCAGAACACCTGGTTAAAAAAACTGGGGAAGAAAGGGAAGTGGAGACTGCATCGGACATGGACTCACTTACCAGCTTTTCGATCACTTTCCCCTGTTGGGACTGCCTTGTTAGGCCACAGGGGAAGAGGACATGCTCAGTCCAGATGCAACTTGATGACCTGGACTGAATGGAAAAGAGAGTTCCCCTTCTCTGAGGAAAAGAGGAGGGGGAAGAAGGGAAGGGAGGTACGGTGTGACTGGGATGGGAAGAGGGATGGGGTAATAACAAGGATGTAAAGTGAATTTAAAAAAATCCTCACAAGCCATTTAAAAAAAAAGAAAAGAGTGTTAGAAAGGAAGGAAGGAAGGAAGGAAGAAAGGCAGGAAGGAAGGAAGGAAAGAAGGAGGGAAGGAAGGCAGGAAGGAAGGAAGGAACCGGGGAAGAAGGAGGGTTCTATTTTGGTTCATGGTTTGAAGTGGCTCATGGTGGGAAGGGCATTGAAATGTGGCAGTGGAAGCAGGCTCAAATCTGAGTGGATCGGAACAGTTGGGAAAGACAGAGACACAGCTAGAAAACCTCAAATCCTTAGGCCTTTGACCTCCCAAAGTTTCCATAACTTCCCAAAACAGCTGCACCAACTGGAGACTAAAAGTGCAAACACACAAGCCTGTGT
This sequence comes from Psammomys obesus, assembly GCF_907164565.1. Classification (NCBI taxonomy): domain Eukaryota; kingdom Metazoa; phylum Chordata; class Mammalia; order Rodentia; family Muridae; genus Psammomys; species Psammomys obesus. The sequence continues at coordinate 8,418,539 of NW_026595981.1, read as the reverse complement.
GGGACATTTCACACTCCAACAACAATGCCGGTAACACTGATCTCACTCAGGAAGACAATCTTAAAATACCTGCAGCAGAATTCCTTTTTTTTTTTTTTTTTTTCTGAGACAGAGTATCTCTGTATAACCCGAGCTGTCCTGGAACTCACTGTAAACCAGGCTGGCCTCAGACTCACAGAGATCCGCCTGCCTTTGCCTCCTGAGTGCTGGCATGTTTACACAGATAAGAAAAGACAGTGGCTTATCTGAACGAGTACAGGGTTTGGTTTAGGAGACTATTTTTCCTCCTTACAGATTTCTGTATCTCCGAGTCTCCCCCAGTGAGCTTCTATTACACTGTGGTGAAATATGAATAACATAAAATTTACCATTTTAACTATTCTTAAGTATAAAAATGATTGGCATTGGGCTGGAGAGATGGCTCAGTGGTTAAGAGCACTGTCTGCTCTTCTAAAGGTCCTGAGTTCAATTCCCAGCAACCACATGGTGGCTCACAACCATCAGTAGTAAAATCTGATGCCCTCTGCTGTCCTGAGACACACATGCAGGCAGAACACTGAATAAGTAATAAATAAATCTTTAAAAAAATATTTAAAAAAATGATTGGCATTGAACGCAGTCACACTGATATGAGCCATCACCACCATAGCACCTGCCAGTCTGAAAAACTGACAACTCTGTACTTATGCCACTTTCATTTTTGTAACCCCAACATGCATACTAAAATCAAACCAGGGCACCTCTGCACAGAGGAGATGCCAGCGTAAGGTGGCTCTCTCTTGGAGGTCACATGAACCAGAACAGAAGAATATCTCCTACCTAAGACCAAGGCCTCCTCCTTCCCTCGATGCTCTCTCTTGTCCTCCCCAGACAGGGCATCAATGATGGCCTGGAGCAGGTTGCAGACAGCCAGGGACATCTCTTCATTCTCCACGGCCATGAGGCTGCAAATCCTGTCTATGCGCACTGTGTGCAGGATCGCTGTGGCCTAGACCCCAACAGGAACTGAGTCAGCAACCCTGCCCCTCCCTTCTGTTTGGCATCCAGGTTAAGAGGTGAGTGGTGACTGTCCTACCCACTTCCTGCTATAGGGAACTGGGGCCCGCAGACTGGAAAACCTTCAGGAGACTCTGAGCTATGTCACCCTGTAATGGAGTCCTGGGGCATTGAGTCCATGCATGTGCAGGACCTCACAGAGATGTAAGTGTAGAAAACACACTAAACTCAAAGGCTGAACATGAAGAAACATGTATTACAATGCTTTTGCATTCACCTCTCCCTGTAATACACTTTCAACACCATCTTTGCTTAGTCAAGTCCACTTTTAGCTTCCAGGCAAAGGGCCTAGAGCACTCTTGAGCCATGCTTCATATGACCCAGGCTGGGAGACAGGGGGACCCTTGAGGCTCTGACAGGTACATCCCTGACCATGTACCACTCTCTGCCTCCTTGGACCAATTGCCATCTGCACCACGTATCCCAATCCCCTGGCTCTCACCCTAGCTCTGTGGCCACTGCACATGCCAGACAGGGTTCGCACGGCAGCTAGCACCAGCTCGGGCTTCTTGGTGTCCATAAGCTGCAGCAGCAGGCCCACCCCATTGCTCTGGAAGATCCTCTCGGCCCCTGCTTCCTCACGGCCCAGGACAATGAGGTTGTTGGCAGCCTGAGGGAGAAGCAATGAAGGTTGTTAGGAAGACAGATGGAGGCCTTGACTATGAACCCAGTATGCTGACTGTGTCTTCAGAGCATTGGTATATCCTCCTAAATCCTACTCCTGGAAACGGTCCAAGAACATAATTAAAAAAAAAAAAAATCAAAGCAACTTGCTAAGGACCAAGTTGATGAAATATGCCACAGCCAGAGAGGTCATAGATGCAATAAAACCACATGAAACAATGCTGACAAGTGGAATTAGGATCATAGATTCACGTAGTGTGTGGTGATGTTAAAATAAAACTGTATGCCTGTAATGGATAGAGAATGGCTGGGAGAGGGTGGAAATATCAATGTTTTGGTTTTTTGTTTGTTTGTTTACTTGGTTTTTTTGTTTGTTTGGTTGGTTGGTTGGTTTTTTTGAGACAGAGTTTCTTCGTGTAGCCTTGGACTCGATTTGTAGACCAGGCTGGCCTCCAACTCACAGCAATCTGCCTGCCTCTGCCTCCCTGAGTTCTGGGATTAAAGGTGTGCTACAACATGCCTGGCTGACATGACTGTTTTTACATGTTAATTAAAGTCACGTTCTTTTTAACGCGGCTGTTGCATGTTTTGGTTTCCTTTTTTTATCTGTTCCAGGGGCGTCTGAAGCTGTGGGGTTTCTCAGGAGAGTGGAAGATGGTGGGCACAGAGCGCACTAAACAGGGTTCAAAAGCCCAGGGGTTTGAATTCAGGTTCCGCTACTGGCTCGCTCCAGTCCTAGCATCTCTGTGACATCTAAAAAATGAGGCAGTTGAGCCAAGGGACTAGGAAGTCACCAAGTCTCTTCTCACTCTGATGCCTTCCCACTTGAGACCTACGAACCTTCAAGGGGAAGGAAGAGAACCAGAGAATCCCCGGCTGAGAAGACTGCAGGAGAGGGAGAGGGGAACAGAGATGGGGAGTTGGTGGGTAAGAGGCTGAGCTGTCCGGTGAGTGTGGCCTGAACGTTGCTCTCAGCTCAGGGCTTTGTGCTTTTCCAAACGAAGCTGCTTTATCCACAGCAACTCATTAGGTCCTCAGAGGAGCAAAGTACATTTTTGGATCATGTGAATTCATTGACCCACACAAACACTACATCACCACCTTTCCCCACAGGCATCATAGAACAAGTTCTTTTTTTTTTTAAGATTTGATTTATTTATTATGTATACAGTGTTCTGCCTGCAGGCCAGAAGAGGGCACCAGATGGCATTATAGATGGTTGTGAGCCACTATGTGGTTGCTGTGAATTGAAGTCAGGACCTTTGGAAGAGCAGCCAGTGCTCTTAACTGCTGAACCATCTCTCCATTAATGACCCCCCTGACCAACTTCTTATACAAATAAGTACAAAACATTGCAATGTTCACTCAGAGACTTGAAAAAAACATGAGAAAGAACAAAAGATTTTGGTTATGATGACTACTACCTGTAAATATTTTAATATATCACTGTGACCTCTTTGCAGTATTTCTAAATGAAGCAAAACATTATTTGAATGTGTCAGTGTTTCTTGGGACCAAAATTATAGTGAGGCAAGTTAGACATTCCCCGTAGGTGCAAAATTTAAGGAGGCAACAAAAAGCCCGACATCCACATAAGTAATGTTTAATGAAATACTGTTTGATCAAAATCAAGGCCAAAAATTTCAATGGACAAAATATGTGATTTTTTTTTAAACAAAGATGTTATCTGGCCCCTGCTGTTCAACTTACCACAATGGCTTCACCCTAATCTAGTGTTGGATTTCTACTTTCTTTGTTTGTTTCTATTTTTATTATGGGATGCATAGGGTAAAGACATCCTGCAGGACTTGGTTCTCTTCTTCCATCATGGGAATCAAGATTGTCAGCCTTGGCAGGAGGCACCTTTACCCAGTGGCATCTCACTGGTCACGTCATGTAGCCTAGCCTGGCTTCATGGGTCTCAGGTAGCAAAGGCTGGCTTTGAACACCTAATCCTCTTACCTCCAGAAGCTACATGTTGGGGTTAAAGGCATATGCCTGGCTTAGAATTACTGCCTTTTAGAATTATTGTAGAAAATGAAAACGCCAAAGAACAGAGAAGCAAACCTAGGGTGGTGCTCTCAGACGGGATTCTGCATGGTTGCTCTGTGGCTGTGTTGTCCATCTTGTTTGTGCCTGTGGCTTTAGCACACTTAAGAGTTTGTTTAGTGGAACCCGGGAACACATTTCCTATTGAAAGGGTTAAACTAACTTTGTAACCTATATGTCTTCTAAAGCCTATAGTTTTGAGTTTTAGGTTCAGGTTAAGCTAAAGCCTCTTAGTACCTTTCCAGAGAATGGAGAAATGTGACCCTGTCTGTGAGGACAGATAGAAAAAAAAGCAAGCAAGCAATGACCTTCACTCAGCAAAAAGAAAAACTCCTGTCTTTGAGATAACGTTTCTTAGCAACGAACCCAGACTTCTTCTGAGTAGCTTTTGACCTGCAGCCAAAAGTCCGCAGCCCCTAATTTTCAAGGATGAGCTAACCACCCCCACCTTCAATTGCAGCTGCAACCACACTTGGCAGGACTGGCCAAGCTTGAGCACCTAAGACTAACCAATTGTCTTACTTTATAGCTTCCTCATCCAATCCTAAATTGCCAAAACTGCAACTTCAAATTTCCCGCAATTTTTCTTTTAAAAATCTAAAGGCCTTTGTCTGCTGGTGCCACTCTTTGCTGACCAGCAGGGGTGACCCCATTGCGCAATGGTTAATAAACCTCTTGCTTTTGCAACGAGTCGTGGTCTGGGGGAGTTTCTGGGAAGGGCGATCTTGAACTCATGAGCTGTGAGATCCCAGGTATTACACTATTTATTTCACATTTTTATGTTGCTGTGTAGCCTAGGCTGGCCTTGAACTCATGATCAGCCGGACTGAGATTGCAGACAGGCTCTACCGTGCCTGGGTGTTTTCACTCTGGTGTGTGTACTGTACAAAATGTGTAACTATTACCATATGTGGCTGTTGTAGCGCCGTTTTCTAATGGGATTAACTCTGAGCAATGCTTCTCCGAGTTCCCGGAAACCTGCCTCTAACCTCCCAGGCCTTGAAACTGGAGCTGCGTGTGGAGAGTGACCCCTGCTGGCAAACTTGACACGTCACTCACCTTCTCCCGCTTATCAGCCTCGCTGTTTTCGTTCAGAAGGATTTCAAACATCGTCTGTACCCTGGAGTCTGTGGAAAACTGCACCCGGAGCTGAGGAGACAGGACAGAGCCCAAAGTGAGGCAGGCAGCTGGCCCACATCATTTCTACCTATTCTTCATATATTCAACTTAGAAAACAGAAGATCTACTCTGGACCCTAGTGCATCCATTCATTTATTCACTGAACAAATGGTAAGGGATGGAGGTTAGTGAGACGTCTTAGCTGGGAAAGGCTTTTACAGAGCAAGCCCGGAGATCTGAGATGATCCGAAAAACCTCCATAAATGTGGAAGGAGAAAACCAACATCCACCTCCTCTGACCTCCACACCCCCTTATAAAAATAATTAGTGATGATAATGCTAATAATAATAACAGTAATAACAACAACAATAATCATTTTAACATTAGCTGAATGACTGTTCCAGGTGCCGGGGATAGAAAGGTGAACAAGGGGCAGGGATAATGGCTCACGCCTTTGATCCCAGCACTCTGGAGGCAGAGACAGGCAGATCTCTGAGTTCAAGGCCAGCCTGGTCTCCATAGTAAGCTCCAGTACAGACAGAGGAACATGGAGAGACTCTGTCATACACCTCCCCGCCAAAAAGGAAGAAAACAGAAAAAGAAAAGAAAAGAAAAGAAAAAGAAAGGTCAAAAAAAATCAATTCTTTGACCCTCAAAGCTTTCAATCCAAGTACGTACATTTGATATCACATATGACCATCACAACACCCTTAAAAGGTATCAATCTGGTTTTAGTTTTAGAATCTCACAGGCAATCAACTCTTAAATGTTTAAGTGGAGATTAAAGTAGAAATTTGTCTCTAGGCTCATAAACCAGAAAAAAAAAAAAAAAAAAAAGGAAACCATTCTGTTTGGGGCTCTAGACCTTCGCACATTCCACCTTACACCACTTTCATAAGGTGGCTACGTGATGACCCCTCCGCGCCTCCTACAGCTGAGCTGCTGCCCCTCACTCCCACTTGTCTGGGCTCGTCTCTTTGGGTGGACAGGCTACTCCTTCACCCACCCCTTTTCTCATCTCCCTCTCTTTTCCATTTCCTCAGCCCTGAGTCTGCACTCTGGACAGGGTGCCATGGCCCACAGGCTGCTCCGGACACATGGGAGTTACTGAGTCTTGGAGCCAAGGCTTGAATGAGCTAGGCCCCTTTCTGGCGTTAACCAGAAAAGTCAGGAGCTGGGGCAGGGGAGGATGCAGGGCTCCTCATCTCTGGCTCAGGTTCTCCATGCCTTGTCCATCTTCCCTGCAAAAATCTTATGTTCCCACAGACTCTGACCCTCTATCCCTGATCCCCAAAGATTCCTGGCTACCTTTGCCCCCCTAGAGTCACAGTGCGGACTCACTAGGTGATCACAATTCCTTGTTAAAGCTTCCGACTGAAATGTAAAGGAACTGTTGCTAAGAGTAGACTGTGCCTTCACCCAGCATCACAGCCAGCCCTCTCCATCACTCACAGGTAGGTGAACCCGCCCGGTGGTCCCATGGAGACTGCCCATGTTCCATGCTGTCTCTGGCTTGCAGTTAAGAGTAAAGGCTCATTCTGTCCTCACAACCCAACCTCCCTAGCCCATCTCCCCTGAGAATAGGATGGAAGCAGCCAAAGTTCTCTGGAAGGGACCAGTTTACCTGTTCTTTTTCTTTTTTTTTTTTAGATTTTTATTTATTTTTATGTGCATTGGTGTTCTGCCTGCATGTCTGTTTGAGGATCCCTGGAACTGGAGTTACAGACAGTTGTGTGCTGCCATGTGGGTGCTGGGAATTGAACTCAGGCTCTGGAAACAGCCGTTGCTCTTAACTGCTGAGCCATCTCTCCAGCCCCAGTTTACCTGTTCTTGGATGCTGGTGTTGAGTCTCCGCAATGTCTCCTGGAAGTTCTGGTTCCTTGGCTCAAGGGTAGCACAGCGCTGAACATCCTTGAATGCCTGGTCCAATTTGCCAAGATGCTCGAGTGCCTGACATCGCCGATACAATGCTTTGATATCCGCTGAGTTGATGTCAATGGCTACAGAAGGGAGACAGGCAGTCCTCAGGAGGTTGGGCTACAGACTGTTCTCCCTATTCCATTGTCCATGAAAGGCTGTCTTCCTTAGAGACACCCATTTGAACTATCTGGTTCATACCATCTTTTTGATAGGAGAAGGAGCCATAGAGTCTCCAGGTTCACACAAAGTTTAAAAGACCTCTCCCCCTAACCTTTCTCAGCAACACACCCCAACTTCTACCTGATTCCCAAGGCTTCCTCTACCACAGGATTCCTGACTAGTGCTTGTCTACCCGCCAAAATAGGGTGCTCCCCCTCCTTTCTGAGGCAGCCAGGCAACTCCATCAAAAAACAGCCAGGCAGTGGTAGTGTACACTTTTGATCCAGCAACTGAGAGGCAGAAGCAAGCTGATCTCTGTGAGTTCAAGGACAGCCTGGTCTAGAGAGCAAGTTCTGGGACAGCCAAAAAACTTTTCCCTACCCAAATTCTTCCCTGTATTTTTGTCTTTTTATCCTAAGTCTGGGCCTGGAGCCCCCAAAGTAAAACTAAACCCTCCTTATCCCACCCGGGAGCTGCCTTCCCTGGGCTAAATATTGCCAGATGTTTTGTTCCCGTCTCCAGCTGCTCCTTAACCTTCAGAACCCACAGACTGCCATAGCACCTCCAGACAATGGGAGCCAGATCCAAACTCCTGCTCAACCATGCTGGGTGAAGGTAAAGTGGAGCTCACCTCTGGAAGCATCTGAAACTGCCTGGGCATAGCTCTCCTGAGAAACAGGAACAAGAAACTCCATTAATGGGGGGTCCCAGTACGGAGACAACCAGTGCTCCCTAAGTAAGGAGAGAAGTTAGCCATGGAACTACAGGTTATCAGAGGCCCAGGATGCACTCCATGCCTGGCACAAAAAAGCACAGGCTTCAGTGTCAGGTAGGCCCAGGATTAAATGCCAGCTCCTCTGCCACCTGGAAACGCTATTCATGCTCTCTGAACCTTGGGTTTCTTGACTGCAATATAGGAATGCTAGTAAAGGTTATCACAGAGCTGCTCTTAAAAGGAGTAGCCCAACACATGAAAAGCACCTATGTTGGGCCAACTATGACTGGTGGATTTCTGCTTCTCCAGAGCAATGGCCCTGGCAGTAAGAGGCACATTTGCCAACTCAAGGGGTCTCGATGGCCTGGTGAGAGTGATGATGGCTCGTTTCCATCAGGCCCTCACAACCTTGTCTCCAGCCTTAACGGCCCTCAGCCCACCCAAGCTGTCCTGTCCCCAGACCATTTTCAGGCCACAGGCTGCCCGATTCCTGTAGAGTGTGGCCAGCAGGGCTTTGTCCTTGGTCAGCTTCAGGGCCTGGCTGTAGCTCTTGGTGGCCGCCTTGTAGTCCTGGCGCTGAAAATGCTGGTTCCCTTCCTCCTTCAGTTGTGCCGCTTCTGCCTCTGCCATCTGTGGGGACAGCGACAGGCCTGTGTGGTCAGCCTTCTGCTGGACACCCAGGGCAGGGATCCTGGCCCGATAGTCAGAGCCCCCTCTCCACAGTGAAGGTATGCACTCCAGCACCCCTAAATCCACTGAGACACCCCACCCCAAGGACACTGGTATTTGTCTGGAGCCTGACTCCCACTGAGGGGCTTGTGAGAGTCCCTGTGCTTCCCTCTCTGCCTCTTCCAATGACGTGTCATCCACCTCCCCCAAGGCTCAAGCTTCCTTGCAGATCTGAAGGTCCTCGGGGCCTTCTCCTCGCCCAGTCTCCCAGCCTACTCACAGTCTCTGAGGGATGCCTCCGCCTAGGTACCGCTCCTGAGCTCTGCAGTCCACCTCAGACAGCTTCCGTCTGCTCCTCCCAGCCCCCACCCCAGGCGTTATCACCCCAGCCAGTGACTCCAGACTATATTTGGCTACAGGGGCAGGTGCTCCTGGAAGCTGTCATTGATACAGGGCCCTCCCACTGCCCAGAGTGGACATCCATGACCACGTGGAGGGCCTGACTACCCTCTGGCCCTTGGGCACCCCTCTCAGGGGCGGTCCTGCAAGGCTTTGCGCTCACACCTCAAAGTGTGGGAGAAAGATCCAGAAGAGACAGGAATATCCCTTGGAGACCTGCCCTGCCTAGGCAAAGTTATAATGCCCCTTCCCCAGCTCTGTCCTAGATAAACAACCCTCCCCCCACTACTGCTATTTTAGGAGCAGAGTGACAGCTGAGGGGCTGATAGACTTGGACGCAGAGCAGCTGCCCAGGTCCCTCTGGAGACTTCCAGAAATGCCTCTCTGGAGGGAGAAGGAGAGCAGAGTGGAGAAAGATTCCTTCCTCTCTCCTCTTCATACTTGTTCACAGTGGGCGCATTTGCTCAAAAAGACCCTGCTTTTGGAAAGCCCAGCAGGAGTTGCTGACGTGGTGTGTGGGAGTGGGTTGCTGCGTGGGTGTGATTGTCTCCCATCCTTCTTTGTCTGCCTTGATGAATAGACAGTTCCCCATCTGGCTCTGACACCCTTGGCTCTCTTCCTCTCTATCATATTTAACTCTCCTGGGGCAAGGACTAGGACAGACCTGAAATTGCCTGAGCTCAAGGATGATAACTTACCTTCCTCTGATCCAGATCTCTCCCAGGACAAGAAGAGGCTCCCTCTTCAAATGTGGCCATCGCCATGGCGTAAGGTGATGTTTCTCCTCAGCCAATTTTAAAAGGCTATCCTCACTGAGAGTCGGAACTCTCCTGCCCTTCACTGTCTGCTCCAGGAGGTCAAGGATGCTGTTGGGGAACTTCTCCCATTGCCATCCCAAACACAGAGACTGGCAGACAGTGTCCTGCTTGTTTTATGAATGAATGAATGAATGAATGAATGAATGAATGAATGAATGAATGAATGGAGGGATGAATGGAGGGATGAATGGAGGGATGAATGGAGGGATGAATAGATGGATCTTCATTCTGCCTCTGTCTCCCGAGTGCTGGGATTAAAGAGGTGCCATCACATCCAGTTTATTAGTTTCTTACAGGCTCTGTTTTCTTTCGACTTACGCATGAGGGGAGTGGAGATTCAGTTCTGTCCATAGATGAATAAGATAAGATAAAACCACAAAGCAACCAATAAAGAAAGTTTCTGCCTCAACCCACTAGTTTCCTGGTTTGTACTTCCACCCCTGGAGAAAAAGGAATGCTGCCCGGACCCCGGAGAGCTCGGCCTCTGCCGTTTCCCCGACTCTGTGAGCTAGGCGTGCAAATCAATTAACTTCTCTGCGGCTTGGCTACCGTCATTCACGAAAGTTGACAGGAGCCGCTGTTGGCTGTTGTGAGAACTGAATAAAGAACAAGGCGGGGGAGTGAAGCCACCTGGTGACCCTAGTGGCACTCCCGGCCTCCCGAGCAGCCTGACTCCTCCGAACACGAGAGGGCGCTGTGGCCGGCGGCTGGCCCGGCGCAACACGGACGCGGCGCTCCGTCCCTCCGCCTCGTCTTCCCTCCACGTGGGGACGCAGGATGGCGGCCGCTGTGGCGGTGGGTGTACGCGCGCGAGGGCGGAACGTCGGGGGTCTCCGCGTGGGGTCCTCAGGCCGGAGGGGAGCGGAGGGGCATTGACAGACTCCTGGTCTGTTTCCGTAGGACGAGGCGGCGGCGGGCGACGTACAGCGGCTGCTCGTGCAGTTCCAGGATGAGGGCGGCCAGCTGCTGGGCTCCCCGTTCGACGTGCCGGTGGACATCACGCCGGACAAGCTGCAGCTCGTGTGCAATGCGCTGCTGGCCCAGGTGAGCACCCCAAGACGATGCCGCGGTGTTCCGGGGACCCACGCTGCTCACTGGCAGTTAGGGGCGTGGTTCGGCCCCTGGGAAAAAAATGTTCTCTATGCCGACCTATCTGCGGTCAGGGCGTGTTTTGAAGTAATCGGATATAGTATTTCCGTGACTCCTTGTCACAGCCCAACGTAAGTATCGTTATTTTACGGAGATACCCAGCGGGATTAAGTTATTCGCGTGGAGGTACGCAGTAGTTGGGATTGAGCACTGTAGCCCAGATCGGTCGGACCGGATTTTAAAAAACCTGTGTTCTTAACCTTTCAGCCAGTGTTTCTGATGCTGTGTTGGGGTGGAGAGGCAGGCGTACAGAATCAGCTGGTGGACCCCCTCCCCCCCCAGCCTCCTACTTGGTCTGCACTTTTAACCACCCCTCTGAATACTCTTTTTACATAGCGTTAGTGGTTTCTGAAACAGTATATGAGGTTGTGTATTGACTCGCATCTTAGACCTTAAAAATGCCAAAGATTTGAAGTAGCTGTCAGGGTTAGTGGTTTAAGCATTTTTTTTTTTTTTTTTAAGTGTCAAGTGGGGATATTAATGTCTACTTCGCAGGATTGTGAGATGCAGATGAAGGGCTCAAAAATTCTGAGTGGCCTAGGATTACTTCTCAGTGATATAAAAAAGTCACATTCTCGGTGGGGAATAGTGAAGGTATCCCAAGCAAGGTGGCTGGAAGAAGACAGCCTCACCCACCCCACCCCCAGTGGGTGAATCCTCCTGTGGCAGAATTGCCCTTTACCCCATTGTTCTTGCCCTCAGGAGGAGCCCCTGCCCCTTGCTTTCTATGTCCATGATGCTGAGATTGTGTCCTCACTGGGGAAGACGCTGGAGTCCCAGTCTGTGGAGACAGAGAAAATCGTAGAGATCATCTACCAGCCACAGGCTATCTTCAGGGTCCGCGCTGTGACACGCTGCACCAGCTCGTTGGAGGGTCACAGTGAAGCAGTCATTTCTGTGGCCTTCAGCCCCACAGGAAAGTAAGGACATCTGTTGACTTGTTAGGGTCTGGGGGGTGCAACCTCCGACTGGGGTAGAGAGAGCCCTCCAGAGTTATGATCCATGGGGTCTCAGGCTGCCTGCCATGGACTTGAGGGTCTGGACTCAAATTGCAAGTAAGAGACTTTCTTAGTTGGTTTGGTCCCCAAAGACTAGGGATATGTGGTTGGGAAGAATCCATCTCAAACCTCTGGAGATTTGAACTATCCCTCTCCAAGACAGATTTCTGCATGTTACTTCCCTTTGAAAATGAATCATTTTCTTCTCATAGTACTCAAAGATGAACAGTTGAGTCAGGTGGTGATAGTACATGTCTTTAATCCCAGCACTTAGGAGACAGCGGCAGACGGATCTCTGTGAGTTCAAGGCCAGCCTGATCTAAATTGTGAGTTACAGGACAGCCAGAGCTATGTAGAGAGACCCTGCCTCGAACAATAAAAAGCTTTTACTAGAACTCTCCACAGAAGTAGGGACTGGAGTGGGCTGAGCACTCCGGAGGCAGAGGCAGGCAGATGTTGCTGACTTCGAGATCTGGTCCACAAAGCAAGTTTTAGAACAGCCAGGGCTACCCAGAGAAATCCTGCCTCAACTCCCCCAACAAAACAAAATACAAAAGAGAGAGCGAGTGAGCATGAGCACTGTTGTCATGAAGGAAGATGAGAAAGTAGCTTCCTGGGTTCTTTTCCTGGGTGGCGTCAGTGTCCTATTTCTGCTTCTCAGGGAAAGGGGAGCCTGTTCCCAGAAGATGGTTGGATAGGCAGCAGGAATGCACATGTGCAGTGTCTCAGGGTGGGCCCCACCACTGCAGCAGTCAAGCGGCCTCTCTTCCCCAGGTACCTGGCCAGTGGTTCCGGAGACACCACTGTGCGCTTCTGGGATCTCAGCACGGAGACACCGCATTTCACATGCAAAGGTCAGTGTGCATTTAGCCACTTACGGGGTCTTAATGAGTGCCAAGTGGTTAGCTCTGCAGCTCCTGATAAAGTCAACTGTGCCAAGAGGGTCCTCAGACTTTAGCGTAGACCGGAATCACCTAGAGGGCTTGTTAAAATACAGGATGCTAGCTGGGTCCCTAGCCACTGCCCACACCCCCACCCTGTGCTTCCCAGAGCTTTGGTGTTAGCAGATCTAGGGAGGGTCCTGAGTACATTTCTAAGAAGTTCTAGGTGCTGCTGCTGCTCTGGGGACCACAGAGGCGTCCAGTGCATGGCATGGTCACTGTCTAAACTAGTTTTTGCATCTGGAGAATAAGGGTAATTCATGCTTTCCATCATCCTAGAACTGGTGTAAGAAGGGATGGTACATACAGAAAATTCATACCATATGTCAGTATGGAATCACTAGAAAGTAGCAGGGTTGTCTGCAGTAAGCTAAAAGTATTTGGGCTTTGTTCTCCCTCGCCTCTCCTTTAGTTCATTTGATGGTTAAGGAGGGTTCGTGGTTTGCTACACACTGTTAGGCACTGGCTAGAGATAAAGATAAATGGAGCTTCTTTCTCCCATCCCCTGCTCCTTTAGGACACCGGCACTGGGTCCTTAGTATATCCTGGTCCCCAGATGGCAAGAAACTGGCCTCGGGCTGTAAGAATGGCCAGGTAGGTGGCATCAGGATAAATGGGCAGAGTAGCTTCTGGAGTCTTTGAAAGGGTATGTTGGGGAGATGTTTGGTGGGACAGGCTGTAGAAAGTAATTTTATGAGCTTCTATCCTTCAGATTCTACTGTGGGACCCAAGCTCAGGGACGCAAGTGGGCAGGGCCCTCACCGGCCACAGCAAGTGGATCACAGGCCTGAGCTGGGAACCCCTTCACATGTAAGTGACACCCAGCTAAGACACATGAGCCGGCCTTAAAGCTGCCCTCCTCCCCTGCTCAGTACAGAGACATTTTTTGGAGAGAGTAAAAGCAGCATCCAGATGTCAGTGCTAGCTTGGCCTTCCATGGCCACATCTCCTGCTGCTTGGCGGAGGCTGTTCCTTGTGCCCCTTGAGCACAGCCATGCCATGCAGTTAGCTGTCCAGAGGTTGTCACTGGCCTCTGAGTCAGGAATGAGACACAGCATGGGCAGAGAGGCACTGCCATGTCAGACCCGAGGTCACATTTCCCCCACCAGGAATCCTGAGTGCCGCTACGTGGCCAGCAGCTCCAAAGACGGCAGTGTACGAATCTGGGACACGACTGCCGGCCGCTGTGAACGCATCCTCACTGGACACACACAGTCAGTCACCTGCCTCCGCTGGGGAGGAGATGGCCTTCTGTATTCTGCTTCCCAGGACCGCACCATCAAAGTCTGGAGGGCCCATGACGTAAGGGCTATGAGAATTCAGAAGCTGGTCTGACGGGTCATGGGTGTCAGTGTCAGTATCACAGACTGGCATCAGAGAGTCTGCTGTTTCCTGAACTGTACCAGGAGCCCAGCCAGTGCTTCTGGAGTGGCAGCCCAGTGGTCAGTGCCACGGTGTTGTGGGGATTCTGGGTTGTTGTAGAGCTGGTTTAGTTGTTTGCCAGCTACCAAACCCAATCCCATTGTACTAGGTAAACCCTGTTATTGTGTGCCTTGAAACAGGCCAGTACTGTAGCCTCTCTAATGAAGAGGGCCTTGAGCCTCCAGGTGCAGTTTGACTAAGATGACTGTGCAGCAGTGATAAATTCTTGTGCTCTCGATTCTTGTCCCACGTCACCCTTCCCATGGTGGGTTATGGGGTGTGATCGCTCCCCCTGATCTAAGATGTATGTGCATGTATCTGTGTATGTCTGACCTGTCTTGTTCTGCCCTAGGGCGTGCTATGCCGGACTCTTCAAGGTCATGGCCACTGGGTGAACACCATGGCGCTTAGCACAGACTATGCCCTGCGCACAGGGGCCTTTGAGCCTGCTGAAGCCACAGTGAATGCCCAAGACCTGCGAGGGTCCTGTGAGTGAGAGGGAGGAAGGGTGCAGGCTGCTTGGACAGGAACCAGTTCTCCATCCTAGTGAGCAGATGTCTAACCAGTCCTGTTCTTTATTCTCTCTCTCTCCATTGGCACCTGCACAGTGAAGGAGCTGAAGGAGAGGGCATCGAGTCGCTACAGCCTTGTGCGGGTGAGTCTGTGCTGCCAGCATGCAGCCCTGGCTCAGGACTCTTTCTCACCTATCACAGAAATTCCAGTCATAATCTTCGTATCTTAACACGCTGGGCATCATTTAAATTTTACTTATTTATTACTCTTGTTTCTTACTTCCTTTGTTGTCTAAGGAGGACATTTATGTGGTTCAAAAGATACACGATTGTGAAACATCTTCCATCTTTCACATAGTTGTCCATCATCCCTTTTGGAAGCTTCCAGTGCTGCCATAGGCTGGCATTCACGCAGTCAGTATGCACAGACTGTGTGTGCATAAAACAACCCACATATGAAAGCCATCCCCTTTTTAGTGCCATTCTTTATATCTTAGGACTCTTCCACACATGTGGGCTACCCTGGAGTTTCATGTGAGCTCACGTCCCTGCCAGGCTTCCTTTCCCTAGTTCTGGCTTCTGTCACTGTTGCATAGCCAGTATCTGACCACCTAACACTGTGCTTTCTCGCCCAGGGCCAAGGCCCAGAGAGGCTGGTGTCTGGCTCAGATGACTTCACCTTATTCCTGTGGTCCCCAGCAGAGGACAAGAAGCCCCTTACACGAATGACAGGACACCAGGCCCTCATCAACCAGGTGCTCTTCTCTCCTGACTCCCGCATCGTGGCCAGTGCCTCCTTTGACAAGTCTATCAAGCTGTGGGATGGCAGGACGGGCAAGTGAGTGGAGACGTGGGGGCTGTCCCTTATTAGCAGTGGGGTTTGGCATGAACTTGGTGACACCACTTTCTGCTTGTGTGGCACTGGCAGGTTCTGCTTTCCTCCGCCCACACTTCTGACACATAGACCTTTCACCTCAGCACTGAACTTGGACTGGTAAAATGACACGTTTAGGGACAGCCCTAAATGAGCCACATTTCCGATTGTAAGAAGGAGTTAGGGCTAGCCACAGTGCCAGGGACGCGGCAGCCCTAGAGGTGAACAGTGGCTAGAACTGTGTTGTGCCTCTTGTCCTCAGAAGGTGCTCCACACAGCAGTGATACCAGCATCTCTAGGAGGTTGGCAGAAATGCAGAATGTAGGGGTCCAAAGAGATGGCATATACTGCTTTTGCAAAGGACCCACCATCTGGCAGCTCAAAACCACCTCCATCACCAGCTTCAGGGGGATCCTATGCCTCTGGCCTTCACAGGACCTGCAATCATGTATTTATCTAAGAATAAAAATAAATCTTTTTTCTGGGTAGTAGTGGCTTACACCTTTAATCCTAATACTGGGGAGGCAGAGACAGGTGTTTCTCTGAGTTTCAAGGCCAGCCTGGTGTACAGAGCAAGTTCCAGGACAGCCAGGGAAACCGTGTCTCAAAAAATGTGTGTGTGTATAATCGAATGAAAATGTGGACTCCAGTCCAACCCTTGTGCATCAGAATCTGCACCTGGTTATTGTGCTGTCAACTAAGTCTGAGAGGCCCTGTTATGAGGGGTGCGGTGTACCAGCCATTATTAGGTTGGAGAAGAGGCATGATGTGTAGGAACAGAGAAGCAATGGCTGTCGCTGTGTATTTTCATACCACAGTTCTTTGAAATGATAATTCAGTTCCTTTAGAAAGCCAGGAAACTGAGTCTCAGGCCTAACGGCTTAACCAGACATTACTGCTAGACTCTATTAACTTGAAAGCTCCATCTGGGCCTGGCCCACCGTTAACTCCATGCCACCTGTCAGCTGGCACCTGTTATGCTGGAGGACACCAGGCAGATGGGCTAAGCAGGTGGCATGTTGGGCTTTCAGGCATGCAGAGTTGTGCAGGTCTGGAGGCTTAGCAAGAGGCAGCCTCAAAGCAACTCAACTGGAGTTGTTTTACAAAAATAGTAATGACCAATAATGATTAAAATAGCCCAGCATGGGACCCAGGAAATGCTAGCAGGTGGTCAAGGTTGAGAGCTGCTGTTGCTGGCATGGAGGACATGTTGAAGATCTAATACTTATCACTGGCTTCCCCTGGCTCAGGTACCTGGCTTCCCTGCGTGGCCACGTGGCTGCTGTATACCAGATCGCCTGGTCGGCTGATAGCCGGCTGCTGGTCAGTGGCAGCAGTGATAGCACACTGAAGGTGTGGGATGTGAAGGCCCAGAAACTGGCCACAGACCTGCCAGGCCATGCTGATGAGGTAAGGCTGACTGATGGAGGCTGGGATCAGCCCTGGCCCTCTTGCCCTCAGCACATCACTGTCTGACCCCTTTCCTCCTTTTAGGTTTATGCCGTCGACTGGAGTCCAGATGGCCAGAGAGTAGCAAGTGGTGGGAAAGACAAGTGCCTCCGGATGTGAGTGGGGTGTGCCAGAAGCTGGGGTGCTTGGTTCTCCTGGCCCACATTGGCCAGCCCTTCTCTGCTCTTTGCCATGGCATGGAATTCGAAGGGACATTCTTGTGTTCTGGAGGGAGGGCATGGGAACCTGGTTCTCCATGGGAGATAGAGACAGGGGCTTATGGGAGACTCTGGAAGAACCTGTAGGTCTCCATAATGCAGTAGTTCATCATTTGTTGGCCTGGGACCTAGGTTCAGGTCCTAGTTCTGTCAGTGTGCAGGCACAGCACCTTTCCAGACAGGAGGGTCACAGAGGGCATGAAGAGTGACATCTAAAAGCACTGTGCTGTGTCAGCTACTTGCTGCTTGGTGGTAGGTACTGCAGCACCCCAGGGAAGGGTTGAGGCAAGAGGGGAGGGCCTGGCTGAAGTACACAGTTGAGTTTGAGCTAGAGCAGACAGCAGGCTCTTGACAGGGCTGTAGGCAGCATGTATCCCTCCCCACAGATGGAGAAGATGAAGAACTCCACAGCTTCCTGACCCCTACCTGGACTCAGCCCCTGCCTGCCTTGCCAGAGACCAACTAATGCACATGGCCACCTGCCCAGGACAGGTCCCCAGTGTGTGACAGTCCCAGGAAGTTACAACATGGAGCTAAGCCATGGACACTTCTGGCTGGTGCTGATAGCGGTGGGAAAAGGCCTCTGGATCCCACATCCTTTTCCAAGTGTCAGCTGTACAGGCCCAGACCCTTGGCTGTATGTGGCCAAATAAATAATTTATATTTTGTGTTCGTGTTGTAGTTTCTTGTCCTAGAACTGCCACCACCCCACCCCCTACAGTCCTGTTTGCCGCTCCCCCAATCAAGGACTCTGAGAAGGTCCATCTGGCCCCTCCCTTGCACTGGATGACATCAACCCAGCTGATCAGGAAGCTGCCCTTCCTGCTGCTTCACAGTAAGGGAAAGACCAGTGTGACCTTGGCCATAGGAAAGGCTAAGGCTATGCTGTCCGTGGTCACCCTGGACACGTGCCCGTTTGCAGCAACTAAAACTACACATATCTAGGGACCCTGCTTATGTGTACTCTGGTACTAGTAACAGTCTTGCCGCTGCTTTCAGGCATACTGCTCAAGGCCCTCCCAGATGCCTAGCACTGCACTAGGCCCTCAGGCTTGAGAACAATGCCAGGGCCATCACAAAGGACCGATGGCCAGCAGGGGACCAGTGGTGTGGGCACAGTGTGATGATGGACTGTGATAGGACTGAATGTGTATGATAAGAATGAAGGGTATATCCCAGTATTTCAGCTTATATCCCAATATTGCAGGCCTTTATCCTGCAAGAACCTACTGTCTTTCTCTTGCTGTAAATAGTTGCTGGGGCTCAGTGTTGTCTGTTGATGGCCTCTGTCTGTGGAGGAATTTCTGGGTCTGCCTAGTACTGGATCCCTATGCTTCCCACCTCCATTTGGGGCTTTTACATTTTGCACATCACCCAAACTGGGTGTTCAGCCTTCCCTCACATATTAAAATAGGGCTGCAAGAGAGGCACAGGGAACCACCAGTTAGATTTGCTTTGTATCAGGCATATCTGTGTCACAGTGATCCTGCGCCCGAGCCTGAATGGCCTCATATTAGAATGAACTACCCGAGTCTCTAGAGACAATGACCTATTTGTACCTCACAACGGGGAAAAGCTAGGATTCAGCCAGAACATCCCCTGAAACCTGGGTACTTAGTCTTGAGTGTCAACCCAGTTGTCATTCTATCTGCTGGACTGGTGGTTCTGACAAGAGAACCGTGCTCTGGCCCAGCTTAGGCTTATGGAAAAGGAAGCATTATTTCAGGGTTCTGAATGGGCCTTCAGTTCTTTAATGCGGGACCTGGAATCAGCCCAAGTCAGGGAGGAAAGAGGGTGGCTAGCAGCTGTTGGGCAGTGGCTGAGCCTGGTCCAGCCCAAGGTGTGTCTAGGTGAATGAGGCTCCTTTCTATCCATTGCCCCTTCTCCAGGGGTAAGGTTCCTCCAGTACGTCTGCCACAGGCCCTGGACTGGTGGGTAACTAGTGGTTCTTTGGCATGGTGCTTGCTGGTACAGTATCTCTCCTGATTCTGATTCCTAAGGACCCAGGGCCAGGGCTGACAGTGGGCAAGGGATAGCCTCGACTGCACACCCCCTAATACGGATATAGGTATTCCAGATCCTCCAGCCTCCGCATCTCCTCCATCGCCATGGATACAATTCTCCGCTGAGGCTGTTTGCGCCGCACAGTAACCTGGATGGGATTGTTCTTGGGGAAGCTGCTGAAGTCAGTAGACAGAGTTGCAAACTGAAATAAAACAAGCACCCTCAGGATGCCTTCCCAGGCTAGAGTCTTAGCTCTCACTCATCTCCATTATCCTTCTTGCTGCTAAGTGAGATCTTGGCCTCATGCAACACAGTCACTGTGGGGTTCTCTCTACCCTAGGCCCCTGACACCTGCAAGCTGTAACTTTTGGTCTGTTCCCTTTTCCCTTCACAATTCTTGGTCCACTCACAGTTACCGGCATTACAGACTACGAGACCTTGTGGCTTTGAAAAAAAACGAACATTGTGATGCTACGACTACAGTTACCAGTTTGCATGACTGATGGGCCGGTAAACCTCTCAGGGAACAGCAGTCTGGAATTGATGCTTGTTGGCCCAGACATAAGGAAAGCAAGCGAGGACATGAGACTTGGAGGGCTACTCCATGCTTCCAGGACTCACCTTATAGGGCTTGCACCACTTCCCCAGCCCCGCTGTGTTGGCTGCTCGGACAGTAAGGCAATAGATTGTATTCGGCTTCAGCTCCATCAGCTTGATTGTGGTGCCCAGGATCTTGTTGAAGATCCACGGGCGGTTCTTGACCTTGGGTGTCTCCTTGTTGCCTTGTTTGGTTGCCTCCTGCAGCAGCACCTGGTAAAAACTGACCTGCTGCTTGCCCACAGCATAAGTCCAGGAAATCTAGGGGAAGAGAGAGAGCCCAGGCTTCCTCAGGTCTGGCTGGCCTGTGGCACTAAGGGTGGAGGGGGAGTCACAGGTGCCCTTCCGTTCCTGTTCCTACTGGAGGTCTGGAGGAGAGTGCAAACCGTAGGCCTCACAGCACAGGGAAGGGGGAGGAGCTCCACCCACCTCACAGTGCTCCTCATTCCGTAGGCCTAAACACTCAGCTGAAAGCTACCTATGGAAAGCACATTTTCCAACTGTAGGGAGGTCATCACACAGCAACCAATGACAGACTAGAAGTCTGACTTAGCATCTCACAGGGAGTTGCCATAGCATTTTCATTACCTGGGACTAAGTAAGCCGATACACATTGTCAGGCCTCCCTCAAACCTTGTAGGGTTGGAGTCTAGGGGTCTAGGTATGGACAAGGTGGTCTGTGGGAACATGACTGGCCCAAGCCTTCCCTCAGGATACACTGGGCCTACTGCTAACCTCTACACTTCCCAGTTCCAGCCATTGCTCAGTTGGAAGTAGCCTTTCCCTCTGAATTCCCGAGTCTTTTCTGCATTGAACAGAGAACCAGTGAACCTGATCTGCCTCCTGCCTCCCTTCCTAAACCATGAACCAGAGGTCAGAATGCAGTGGCGATTCCCTTCACACTTCTCTTGGAGTTCAGTGCCTACACAGTAAGCCTTTGACAAAAGAAAAACATACCACAGCTGTGGAATCGCCAACGGTGTGTTCGCAGATGAAGGGGGCCTCTGGCACATCCATGACCACAGAAGACTCAGAGCGTGTTGAGGAGGTGTCTGTGTCTATTGCAGGGTTGTCAAGGTCCAACAGGCCCCTGGTGGCCATTTGGGACTTAGATGAGTGGGAGCAGATGGCCCGATTCTCCTTTTCTGTCTTTTTGGCCATCAATGATAAATTGAGTTTGTTCAGCTCACCCTCCAGCATCCCGGCAAAGAAGCTGCTGTTGGGTTGGGTCACAGCCAGTTTGATGGGATTCAACAGAGTGAACGATAGGGGAGACAGGCTTGTGTCGTCTGAGCTGTATTCAGAATCTTCCGCTGGTACCTGTTTCCTGAAGTGGGAAGGACAGGGATGTTGGATGACAGAGGCTGCCCGCAACACATCAGCCTGAGGAACCCTGAACCCACGGCCTAGGGACTCACTCCATCAGCATCCCTGACTGTGAGATGGCTTGAGGCGTGCTCCTGTTCAGTAGCAGCAGAGTGCTCACTAAAACTGCACATTTCTGGTTCCCGGTCCCCAATGGGCATGGAAACTCCATTTTAGTAAGATCTTCAGGTGGTTCTGATACTAAGTGTTCTGAGATCCACAATTTTAGAAACTCCCACCAAAATAGGGTGCAAGCATCCTAGAAAATGACCACAGCAACCAATGGGAGTAAAGAGAAATGTCTGCAGGTACCTAATGAGAAAGGATTAAATTATGCTAATTTCTTTGCTAGTACTTCTTTACTGTTACTTCACATTTAATGTGATTTATATTTACTTCTCTTTTAATGACATCTAACTTATGAAGCATGTGAAATGAATAGTGTGTTTTATGTGTGATACATATACTGGAGGAATGCTCGTGTTCCACTGGGTCTGGTCACACAAACACACCTGTAATTCTAGTACTGGAGAGGCTGGCGCAGGAGGATCAAAAGTTCCAAACCAGTCTGGGCTATACGATGAGACCCTTGACTCAAAAAAAAAAAAAAAAGAGTAAAAACAAAGCCAAACAAAAAAAGAAATCACTGTTCCCCCGAGGTGGTTTGAATGATAATATTCCCCATAAGCTCATATGTTTGATTGCTTGGTCCCCAATTAGTGGAACTGTTTAGGAAGGGTTAGGAGGTGTGGCTTTGTGGGAGGAGCTATGTGACTATGGGTAGGGTTTGAGGTATCCAAAGCTAACATCAGGCCACCCCATCCTCTCCTCAGCCTGTAACTTGGGGATCAGAGAGATCTCAGATACTTCTCCAGTACCATACCTGCCTGCCACCATGTTTCCTGGCATGATAATGGGCCAGCCCTCTGAAACCGTAAATGTAAGCAAGCCCACAATTAAATGCTTTCTTCTATAAGCCGCCTTGGTCGTGGGGTCTCCTCACAGCCATAAAACAATAACTAAAACATCCCCCATTTTTATGTTTTGTTTTGTTTTTTTAATCAGGGAGTAGTTTAGACATTTTATTTGCTCTCATCCAACTTTAGAAATTAAGATGTATTGCCATTACCAAGACCGCCCCGCCATGCTTCTCTCACACTGCATATCCTCTAGCTAATGCAGCCAGCAAGTAAGTTTTTTTTTTTGGTTTGGTTTGGTTTTCTGTTTATTATTCACTATGTGTCATCTTAGGCTTGTTGCACATGGACGTTTACCTGAGGCAAGACATACTGCTTTACATGTCTCTTGACTCTGTATAAATAAAAGGTATCATCCAGCAACACCCTATCTGAAACTTGATTTCTGCTCCGTGCTGTCTTTTGATCCGTCTGTACTGATAGATGTAGCAGAGGCTTTGGCTATCTTGTCTGTTCCCTGGTTGTTTTATTTTGTGACATGAATATTTGTTTGTTGCTTTTTAAACTTATGTGTTTTACCTCCATGTATGGATGTGTACCGCATGCATACAGAGGCCAGAAGAAGGCAGTGGATCCACTGGAACTGCAGTTCCAGAGAGTTGTGACGTCATGTGGATGCTGGGATCTAAACCCTGCTCCTCTGCAAGACCAATCACTGCACTTAAGCACTGAGCCATCTCTCCAGTACCTGCATGGATCTGTGTGTTATTGCTCTTTGCCATTACAAAGGGAATACATAGCCCTGCATTGTCTTGCTGATTCAGTGCACCAACACAAAAATAAAATTAGCTTTCAAATCCTTAAAAACAACTTCGATAATACATACAAATAACTAAAATTAAACATCACAGACTGCTCCTTCCCCTGTCATGCATATACTCTGTGACTTCTGATTCCCTGTCTAATGGTTATTATTCTGGCTTCTCCCAGCTAAGATTTCCTGGCCTGTAGTCATGTCCCAATCTACCTTAGTCTAGCCCAGCTTCCTACTTTCTGTTGGCTTTCCAGGCTGTATGCCCTTCCTGGGCTCTCACCCGCAAACTCTGGAGGCATCTGGATCAGTTCAGAACACTCACCCCTCAAGCCCCACAAGCCCTTGAAGGACATTTAAGACAGATGTTCTTTTAAGTCCTGTATTTGTAGGCTGACGAGTTGAGAAGGCTGACATCATTTATACAGACTGTCCTAAAAATCTCTATTTCAGAGTCACCCACTTGGAGCCAGGCAGTAGTGGCAGAGGCAGGTGGATCTCTCTGAGGTCAAGGCCAGCCTGGTCTACAGATTGAGCTCCAGAATAGCCAAAGCTACACAGAGAAACCTTGTCTTGAAAACAATAACAAGAAACCAGACTCCACTCCGGAAAAACTCTAGTGCTGCAGTGGGCACAAAACACCACTGGTGCCCTGGACTGCTTGTAGGACACCTCTCCTTCCTGATTTCCGCAGCAGCCCCGAGAGATGGGTGTTGGCCTGAGAACTTGGCTGAGGTCATTTATCTAAGTGGTAGAACTTGGATTTGAAATCAGGGCTCCATGCCTGAGGTCCCCCTCCCCCGACCCCCATCCCTTAGTAAATCATAAATCTACAAACAATGGTTATTTCAGCCAGGTCACAATAGCCCATGGTGACCTAGAGTGGACACATCCCTCTCTCGCATCTAAACCAGTACACAGTCTGTGGATCCCAGTGAGAAAGTATGGAACCTTTTTTTTTTTTTTTTTTTTTTTAAGAAATGATAAAAGACTCTGTGACTGGGGCTGAAGAGATGTCTCATTGGTTAAGAGTACTGGTTGCTCTTGTAGAGGACCCGAGTTCAACTCTCCGCACCCACAGGGTGGCTCAAGACAGTGAGAGCAGGGCATTGAACGAAGCCCGGGGCCCATTCGTGGGTCACTTCAATGGAGACTGTGCACTGTTTCCTCAGCCATCACCCTGCACACCCTTTCCCTGGAGATCTTTCTTAGATGTCACTTCCTCTAAGAAGTTTCCCTTTTCTGCACCTTGCCCCAAACTGTACCAGCCCTTGGCTCTAGGCGTCAAGGTACTTGTGATAGCGTTTACCAGGCTGTACTGTATCACCCTTTTTATTGCCTACTGTCCACCACAACCAACACCCTTCGCACTAGGCCTAATGTTCTTTAAAGGCAGGGACTATGCTTCCCAGCTTTGCCATCCCCCACTTGACACTGGGTCATATTTCTCACCAAAAGGAAGAGTTTTGTGGCATGAAGTAGAGGAAACCCAGACTCACTAAGAAGATCAGTGAACCTCAGCTGGAAGGCAGGCAGAGACATTAGGGTGGGAGAAATGAAGGGAAGAAGCCTGGGGCGGGACAGAGTGCTAAGCAGAATAAGGAGCACCCTAACTCTTTGACTAGTCCAGAAAGGTCTAGCGTAGGCAGCCCACATCCTCCAGAACTGACGTGGGGCTCGGGGGTGCATGGGAACCTCCTGACATGTTTTTTCCCCCGAGGGACCCCACAGTGGCCTACAAAGTTTCTCCAGCCTTGGAAAGGAGGATCCCAAATCGACTCTCACATGATATTGGTGGTGTCTTCCTCTGAGTAGTTGACCAAGCTGCGTCTTGAGGCAAGCAGGAGACCTTTGGTAGGCATGGACCGGTTAAGAAACATGGAATTTGGACAGGCCTTTGGCAGTTGGTTGGCCACATTTGTGACATCAGGGGTTTCCTTCTTCGGTGCAGCGTCCTCCCCGCCCCCCGCTTTGCAGAACACCTCCGTTGCCATCTGATGTGGGTGGGATCAGCACTGTCGCCACTGTGTGGGACATCCAGCCAGCAGGAAGCAGCGAGAAACTGAGGCAGAGGTCCCAACTCTTAGTTTGTGTGAGCTGGGTGTGCAGTGAGCTGACTTCACAATCATCACGGAGTGTAACAATTAGGGGCCAGCCTCCCCTTGCTGTGAGGCTTGCTGTGCAGCTGGGCAGACCAAAAGCCCAGGTCAGGGGTGGGGCTGAGCCAAGAAACAAATGTCATGGCCCCTTCCAACACACAGAGCCCCTTCTAAGTGACATTTGCTTGTTTGTTTTTCAAGACAGGGTTTCTCTGTGTAGCCTTGGCTGTCCTGGACTCGATTTGTAAACCAGGCCAGTCTCGAACTCAGAAGGGTCTGCCTGTCTCTGCTTCCCAAAGTGCTTGGTTTAAAGGCATGTGCTCTAGGCCACATTGTGGTCACAGCTGCTCTGTCCTCCTCTAAGGACTTCAAGAGGCTTAACACCTGTGCCTTTCAGAGCTGTCCCAGAAAGAGGAGCAGGCTAGTGACAGAGAGAACACCTCCTGGCCTGAGCTAAAGAACCTTTGAAGAGGAAGGCTTTGCCTACTGATGCATCTAAACAGCAAATCCCACTGAAGCCAGTAGCATAAGCGCAGAGAAAGCTGACCTTGGGTTGTAGCTCACAGAGTAGCTGCTTTTAGTGCTAGAACTCCAAATGCCTTGAAAGACTGAGAGACAATGGTGAACATGGGAAGATAGTTCTAAAAACAGGCCCAACTTCTCTGCTATGAAGAAAGCCAGAGTAAAGTAGAAACACACCCACAACTTCCGGGGAGAGAAGGGAGCAAGTTCTGTGACACTGGCTTTACAGTTGGATGTGGACTCAGTTCTGTGCTTACTAGCTGTGTAACTCAGAAAATAACAATCTTTGAGCTCCAACTCCTTCAACTACAAAGTACAGAAATAGAACCTCACACATGGGCGTGAGAAGCTTCCTTATGTTGGCATACTTTTTAAAAACTTATTTACATTTATCTTTTTCTCCCTACTGCACCCTAATCCCTTCCAATACCCCAACACCAAGAGTTAGTGGGAGAGGGGCTACAGTTCTCTTAGCTGCATCCTGCTGGTCAGGGTCATCAGGTTCCTTGGAGCCAGTCCAATCCTCATTTCAGATCAACTTCTTGTCTCACAACAGCAACCAGGAGTAGCAAGGGGGAAGCAGGAGGAGCCTTGTTCTTTCTCCTAGTCCACACTATCTGGGCTCTTGCATTTATTCTCTCCAGAGTCCTCAGATTTAAACTATCTGCAGCTGGCAAAGAGCTCCTCTCAGAGCCCTCATGAGGCAAGTAGTAGTAGTCTGCTGCTGTGGACTATGTGAATCAGTGCCACATCCCACACCTGGGACCCAAACAAAACCATGCTTCTATCCACAACAGCCTTCTTTCTTCACTGGATGTAGTAAAGAACATTTCAAAATAGCAAACTGTATTTTATATGTTCTACCTCATGTTCCGCTACTCCCATTGAAACCTTTGGAATATATGGGGCTAAAGAAATGGCTTAGCGGGGCTGGAGAGATGGCTCAGAGGTTCAGAGCACTGGCTGCTCTTCCAGAGGTCCTGAGTTCAATTCCCAGCAACCACATGGTGGTTCAAAACCATCTATAATGAGATCTGGTGCCCTCTTCTGGCGTGCAGGTGTACGTGCAGGCAGAACATTGTATACATAATAAATAAACCTCTTTTAAAAAAAAGAAAGAAATGGCTTAGCTCTTAAGAGCACTGGCTACTCTTCCAGAGTACTGAGGTTCAGATCCCAGCACCCACATGGTGGCTTACGACCATCTGCAATTCCTAGTCCAGGGGAATCTGACCTCCTTTTCTGGCCATCTTGGGTACCAAGCATGCAGGCAATTCCTATATATGTGAACATCAAACAAAAACAATCTTTTTTTTTTTTTTTTTTTTTTTTTTTAATACAGGGGCACATGCGTCCTCTGAGAACTTCGCTGGAACTCAGCTTGATTATACAATCTCTAATCGTCTGAATTGACTTCCTTTTCATTGTCTCCCTAACATGAATGCTACTAGAAGGGGGAGGAGATGTTGTTTGTGCTTCAGTAAAGTACTGAGGTAGGGTGAGAGTGCCCCCTAGCGTTGCAAGTAGAGGCTGGTACACAAGCAACTCACTGGAAGCGTGTGTGTGTGTGTGTGTGTGTGTGTGTGTGTGTGTGTGTGTGTGTGTGGTGTTTCTCTCTCTCTCTCTCTCTCTCTCTCTCTCCTCTCTTCTCTTCCTCTCTCTGTCTCCGTGTGTGTGTGTGTGTGTGTGTGTGTATACACGCGCGCGCGCGCGCGACCAGTATCCAGTGCGCGCAATCAGTACCCAGGGCAGCTCTGTGGCTGGCCGGTGGTTGGCGTGAGTCGCAAGGCCGTCGCGTTTGCCCATTTGGTCAGCAGATGGCGCTGCAGGCCTGGCCTACAAAAGACGCTCCAGTCGCGGAACCCGGAAGCGTCCGTCGGGAGGGGGCGGGCCCAGGGCGCTAAGAGTCCTGTGAGTTGGGAAGGGATAGAGTCCCTCACCCCGACCTGCACCTTCTTCCCGCTCTCTCCTCCGGTGCTAGCGCGCCAGGATCCTTTCCCGAAGTGGAACCAAGGGACGCCCGGAGTTGGGGGACTCTGCGAGCGCCCACGTGACACACAACCCTCAAGGCGTCCTAGGTTTGCAGGGAACATGGGCAAGCTCAGGGCAGGGCTGTGCCCGGGCCTCTCCGAGGAGATCGTCCGGCTTCTGAGGGACCGAAAAATCAAGACAGGTGACCGCGTGGGCGTGTAGCACACATCATGGGCACGACCTTGAGGGTCGGCGCCACGGTCTTGGCACACGTGCGGGGGCACTTCGCTCTACCGAGAGCTCCACACTCCTCCTCTGACCTCCTGGGGAGGCTGGGTTCGTGGGAGCCAAGCCAGAGGCAAAGGACTCTACTGTGTGCTGGGCTCCTCGCAGGGTCCTGCATCAGGGCCTGAGTACTCCGAGATCCGAAGTAGAGTTAAGACCCTATTTCACAGCAGAGGAAACGGCTAGGCGTGGCAAGGCTAAGCCATTCCTGTTGCCAATCAGGTGCTCTTGGTCTCTTTCCAGTGGCGGACCTGGCGGCTGCTGACCTAGAGGAGGTAGCTCAGAAGTGTGGCTTGTCTTACAAGGTGATGCAAGCGCCATCCCAACCTGTCTTCCAGAGCGGATCCCCAGGCTGCAGGATCAGAGTTTCCCGGAGTAGATGGGGAAGGGGGCACTAGATCCGGAGTGCTTTACGGTTGCTTGGGGGGGTGGGGGGGGCGGGACAAATGCTTTTCAGGGCTCTGGGCAGTCTGGCCGCTCTGGAGCCTGAGTGTCCTCCCTATTGGCAGGCCCTGGTTGCCTTGAGGAGGGTGTTGCTGGCGCAGTTCTCCGCTTTCCCCTTAAACGGCGCAGATCTCTATGAGGAGCTGAAGACTTCCACTGCCATCCTGTCCACAGGCATTGGAAGGTTTGTATGCCTAGCTGGGCAAGAGGATGAAAGCAGAGCTTTTCCATACCGAGACTATAGAGGGCAGGGCTGGCGAGGGTAGTCTGAAGCTGTCAGGGAACTTACGGGTATCTGGACCCTGAGGGTTTTTTTTCTTAGAGTGACCCGCGGGGGTTCCTAGCCTCAGCACTGTTGATACTTGGCCAGGGTGGTGGTGGCGGCAGTAAATATTTGCTTGGGTTAGGGCTACCCTGTGCGTTCAGAGACGTTTAGCAGCATTCCTGGCCTTTACTCATCGGATGCCAAGCTCACCTCTCCTGCCCCCAGTGATAACAATCAAAAATGTCTCCAGATACTATTCAGTGTCTCCTGGGAGCCAACTTTTCCCAGTGAAGAGACACTAGGCTATGACACAAGATGTCACTAATATCCCATTATTTAGTAGAGTCCATGATACTTCAGGATAAGACAACTGAGACCAGGGCAGGATTGAGACTTCCGGGGAGTCTGTACCTAGGCTCTGACCCTAGGATATTGGCTCTCAACCTTCATAAGCTGCGACCCTTTAATACAGTCCCTCCTGTGGTGACCCCCAACCATAAAATTATTTTCGTTGTACTTCGTAACTGGAATGTTGCCACTGTTATAGATCATAATGTAAATACCTGATATGCAGGATTTCTGATATGCAACCCCTGTGAAAGGGTTGTTCAATCCCAAAGGGGTCACGACCCCGGGGTTGAGAAATGGTGCCCTAGGTTATAGATGAGAGATTTTTCGGCTCTCTTGTGGTTAGCCTAAGAGGAGGAGGCGGCAGAGGTGAGCCCAGAGCCTGTTGCCTCTGCCTTTGCAGGCAGCTGCAGGAAGCCGTGCACTCTCACTGAAAAGAGCGGTTAGGTTGTGCCCTGTTGTTTGGGTTGGGAAAGACTTGGAAGACGACTGGCGTTTTCTGGCCAAGCGAGCCTGACCCCTCTCCTGGCCTGTCTGTGCGGAGTTTGATGAATAACACTGCCATCACAAAGGTCTCTGGATTGGTCTGGCCCTTGCTGTTTCCAGAACACATTCTCTTGGCAAGGTCCGCACAGTCTAGTGCTTGCTCTCGCTGGTTGGGGGTCTGTGTTTGTAATCCATCAAACATTGGCCGAGTGCCTACTGGGTGCCAGGCACATGCAGATGCTATCTGTAGGAGTGAGGCTCAGTATCTTAAGCATGGTGGTCAGTGTATATGGGAGAATTGTGAGTACAGCAAGGAGGCACTTTGGCTTTGGGGCCCAGGGGGCTTATAAAACCAGCACACACAGAAGGAGCAGTGAGAGGGCACGCTGCGGTCATCAGTGCAGGAAGTGGCTCAGAGTGGCACGGGTAGCCTTGACATTGGCAGACCAACCACTGAGGTTGCCCTGAATGCTCACCTCGACGCCGGCGCCATGCTCAGCATTTCATGGCATGCATTTCATTTGCCCTTCACAACCCCAGATGAGAGCGCACCGGCTTTTGAAATCATTATTGCGTATGTGAAGAAATGGGGACTCCGGGTCAGGGACCATCTCAGGATCCTGCTGCTGTTAGATGGTAGATTGGATACATGGAGGCGAGAGGCCCCGTGAAAGCATTTGTAGGTCGTTGGGGTGGAGCTGTGCAGGATGGCCAGGCCAGCTAGGGGAGGCCAAGCTGGGATCTGGTGGTGCTGGTTTGGGTTGCTTAAGTCTGATCCAGGGTTTGTGAGGGTGGAAGACGTGTTGAAGGTGAGACGTGGCCAGAGGCTTACTGTGAGGTGAGGTGTAGGTCTGAAGACTCAAAGGCGGCTTGCTAGGTGTTCAGCCTTCCTCGCAGTGTGCTGTGCCTATTGAACCTCTGGAGATGAGGCTATAATTAAAGCTATCGAAACCCGTGATTAACACACATAAAACCGTTAAATAGGGTCCTCTTGGAGTACTGAGGCGCAGTCTTTGCAGGCCAGCGGAGCATGCAGCACACCTCAGGAAGCCACTGTAGATGGGTTAGTGTGGTTAGGCCTTGCGAGCCAGGGCTTTGGTCTGTTCCCCTCTGTGGGAATAACCGTCTTAAGGAAACAGGAAGCAAGGTGTCTGGATGAATGACTGGGAGAATAACTGATGGGAAGTTCGGTGGAAAAGCTGGGGGGAATCTCAGAAACCCCTGCATCGTAAGCAGTCCTGGCTGGAGCCCCTCTACGTACTGCTGTGCTCAGAGGATATGTATTGGTAGGTTGCCCTGCTCCATCCAGAACCAGTGGGAAGAGTCAGGGGTGGAAACACCCGTGGGAGGTTGTCTAAGAGGTGGGTTTGGAAGTACCTCATGCAGGTGGAGCGTCTTAGCCCAGTATGTGGTAGGTTTTGTTTCTGTTTTAAGATTTTTATTTTAGTTGGCCATGATGGTGCATACCTTTAATCCCAGCATGTGGGAGACAGAGGCAGGTGGATCTCTGTGAGTTCGAGGACAGCCTGGTCTACAGAGTGAGTTCTAGGACTGCCAGAGCTACATAATAGAGAGACCTTATCTCAAAATTGTTTATTTGTGTGTGTGTGTGTGTGTGTATGTCCATTGTATGTATAGATGCTCAGGAAAGCCAGAAGAGGAAGTTGGATTCCATGGTGTTGGAATTATAGGGGACACTGAGGCATCTGATGTGGTATCGGGAACCAAATAAAGTCTTCTACAAGAGCAGCAATTCGACTTAGCTGCTGAGCCATCTCCAGCCCGACCCCCCTGCGATGGGTTCTTTGGTTGGTTGGCTTTGGTGTTTTGAGACAGGGTTGCTTTGTGTAGTCCTGGCTGCCCTGGAACTCACTTTGTAAGAGAGGCTGGCCTTGAACTCAGAGGTCCGCCTGCCTCTGCCTCACGAGTGCTGGGATTAAAGGTGTGCACCACCACCTGGTATGTGATGGGTTAAATGGAGTCAAAACCCAGTGATTCAGCAGGTTTGTAATCCCAGCAGAGGGAGGCAGAGGCAGGGGGATCCCTGTGAGTTTGAGGCCAGCCTGGTCTACAAAGGGAGTCCAGGACAGCCAAAAGAAACCCTATTTTGGAAAACAAACAAACAAACAAACAAACAAACAGGAAACAGTGATTCATTCTTCCCTGTGACTACTTGGGAAGTGTAAAATGAAATACTTCTAGAACACCTATTTAATCAATCAAGAACAATGTTCCGCACAATTTTGTCTGCAGACTGGAGTCACCTGGGGAACTTTTTTTTTTTTTTACACAGAGTTTCACTGTGTAGCCTTAGCTGTCCTGGACTCTGTAGATCAGGCTGCCCTCAAACTCACTTTGATCCGCTGCCTGTGCCTCTCTGGCTTACTGCGGGAACTTTTAAAGACCCTTTAAGGCTAACTCTTCAACCAGATGAGCATGTCCCAAAGGAAGGGACACAAGTAGCCTTTAGTATTTTGGGGTGCTCCAAGACAAGCTGGGGAATTGTTATTGTAAGTTGCTTTTAGAAAACTCCTCTGAAAGCTGAGTGAGGGGGGTGTGTGCCTGGTCCCAACTGCTAAGAGGCCAAGCTAGGAAGATCATCTGGTTCAATGGCAGCCTCCTGTCATAAAAAAGAAGAGAAAGGAAAAAACAGAAAGACCTTGTAACGTGCTGGCAGAATTGATTCTCAAACTTGAGCACGCATTAAAATCATTCAGAATTCTCTGTCTTTCCCTCTCTCCCTCCCCTTCGCCCTGTCTTCCTGTGTGTTCGTGTGTGTGTGTGTGTGTGTGTGTTCATGCACATATACCCATGGACACCAGAGGACACCAGATGTTATTACTTGGGGGCCATCTTGTTTGTTTTATTTTTTTATCTTCATGCCTATGAGTGTTTTTGACTGTGTACCACACACATTCCTGGTGCCCTTGGAAGTCAGACTTCCCTGTGCCTGGAGTTACAGATGGTTCTAAGCTGCCATGTGGGTATTAGAGATTGAACCCTGGTCCTCTTAACCTCTGAACCATCTCTCCATTCTGGCCAGTGAGCCTCAGGGACTCACTTGTGGCTGCATTCCCACCACTGGAATCTTAAATGCACACCACCAGAGCTGGATTTTTTTTTCTTTTTTAGAGATCACTTTAGTTTTTAGTTTTCAGCATGTATATGCTTCTGTGTATGAGCGTGTGCACATGGATGCAGGGGCCTGTGGAGACCAGACGTATCAGATGCCCTGGGTAGTTAGTTGTAAGCCAAGAGCTCAGTCACATCTCTAGCCTCTCACACTCAGCTTTTTGTGTTGGTTCTAGGGATCAAGGCAAGGTCTCCACGCTTGCAAGGCAAGCAGTTTTATGGACTGAGCCATCATGCCAGCCCCCACCTGGAAGGAGGTCTTAAACTTCAGAAGCAGGCTCTAACTCTAGACTCTCTGGCTGTGTGCCTGATGTAGTTGATCTGGGCCCTACCCTGGGAGTGCCTGGTGAGAGGAACTGCTGTGATGGAACCAGGCTGGAGCCCTACTAAATAGATGCTTATTAAACAGACACCCTATGTCCAAGAAGCCACAGGGCAAGTGGAAGGATTAGAGCATTTTGATTGGCAGGAGCCTATGGCCCCTGGAGTTAAAATAGGTGGAGTGGGGATTGGTTGCTGCTTGCCATGAGCTGATAGGTCATGGTTGGCCATCAAGAACCTCTTCAGAGGCCTGTGGTCCATGATTGTTATTGCCTAGTTAGGGAGGGAGGTGCATGTCCCAGCTGGGACACAGACATTTCAGCCCCTGTCCTGGACATAGCATGGAGGGTAATGACCTGTTTCATGGTGGTTTTGGGGCAGAACTGGGATTAGGAAGTGGCCATGTTTTGAGGTTCATCTCAAGGCTTCTACAGCCAGAGTTTTCACAGTCTGAGCCACTGTTCTTTTCATTTCTTCAGCAATATTTACTGTGTACCTTCAGGGTTTTTGGCTTTGTGCTAATGCTGGGGACACAACAGGGATAAAAGCCCTGTCTTTGCCCCAGGGTGTTCCTAGGAGATGAGGGAGGCAGACAAAAACAAGCAAATAAAAAATAATTACAAACTCCCAGAACTAATAAGCGAGTTTAGCAAGGTCTGGGGATACAATATCAACACATAAAAATCAATTGCATTTCTCTGAACTCACAATGAACATGTGAAAACTGAAATTAAAAACACAGCGCCATTTGCTGTTGCATCTCAGAAAATGAAATGCTTAGGTCTAAATCTGACAAAGCCCGTGTAGAATTTGTATGCTGAAAATTAAAAACGCTGATGAAGAATATCAAAGGTGAACCAAACAAATGCAGAGACTTTCCATGTTCATTGATTACAAGATTCTACATTAGTGAATGTCAACTTTCCCCCTACCTCTTTTTTTTTTTTTTTTTAACTTGATACTAGAGGTTGAACTCAGGGCTTTGCATATGCTAAGCAAGCACGCTTCCATTAAAGCTATTTCTCTCTCTCTCTCTCTCTCTCTGGGTCTCATTATGTTGCCTTTAACCTTACAGAGGTCAGGACTTTGGATGTTGGGATCAAATTTATCTGCAGGTTTAATACGGTTTCTCCTCTCCTCTCTTCCCCCTCACTCTCATCTGCCTCAGCCTTGACAATCTACTTGATGCTGGCCTCTATACTGGGGAGGTGACTGAATTTGTAGGTGGCCCAGGCAGTGGCAAAACCCAGGTACCCATGGGAGAGCTTCGGGAGGTGGGCATGTTGTCCTGGATTCCTTGGTGTGTGTGGGGGTGTTCTTGAGGGTGTCCCCATGGGTTGTGAGGTCAGAACAGACAAGATGGGTGCCAAGAATGGGCTTTAAGTGCATGCTGTTGGAATCTGGTCAGAATGTGGTAGAGAGCTGCCTGGTGGCCCCCACCTCGTCCCCAGGGGCTTAGGTTTACCCAGCACCCCACCTTGTCTCTGAAGGTGTGTCTCTGTGTGGCTGCAAATGTAGCCCACAGCCTGCAGCAGAATGTTCTGTACATTGATACCAATGGAGGAATGACAGCGTCCCGCCTCCTCCAGCTGCTACAGGCTAGAACCCAAGAACAGAAGAAACAGGTAAGGGGCAGGATGGCTGGGTTCCTTTCAAATTCTGATTCGGGGAGACCTTGTGACCCTTTACACTGTAAGAATTTATGACATCTGTGGGAATCATCATTTCTTGCTTTAAAACATGAGGGTCTTCTGCATTCCTAAAGCTGCTCAGCTCATGTTCATGTCATCATCCCATCATTATCCCAGCTAGGATGCCACCCACACTGATTCTTCAGGAACTTCCAAGTCCTTGTATACCGTAAATCAAAGCTGGCAAGCACTTAGCATCTGTGTTTCCAGCCCATTTCTTGCCCATGGCAGGCATCACTAATCAATCATATCTGCCCTTCCTGCTGAATGCTGAATGTCTCACCCAGGTGGTCACCACTGTGAGATCGGCCCATTAGGCAAAATCCATTTGCCATTGTGGATGCCAGCACTGTGTCTAAGTGCCTCCTTGCCCTTTCAGCTCTGTGATTACTCTTTTTTTTTTTTAAAAAAAAAAAAATAATTTATTTTGTTTTATGTACATTGGTGTTTTGACTGCATATATATCTGTGTGAGGGTGTTGGATCCCCTGGAACAGGAGTTACAGTTATGAGCTGCCATGTGGGTGCTGGGGATTGAACTCCCGTCCAAGAGCATTCAGTGCTCTTAACCGCTGAGCCATCTCTCTAGGTCCCCTGTGATTACTCTTTATCCCTTTCCTGGACCCCCTCTCCAAGGCCCTGCTTCTCTTTCCCACCTCTCAGGCAGGAGCTCTCCAGAGGATACACGTGGTGCATGCATTTGACATCTTCCAGTTGCTGGATTTGCTACAGGACCTTCGGGGCACCATGGCCCAGCAGGTGAGCCTGCTGATCTGCCTGTTTCTGCTTTACCCAGTTGGCCAGGTGTTAGCTGTATGCGGGCAGGTGTCCCAGTGTCACAGCTCCAGCTGTGTTTGCACTTGCGCACCCCACCCCCAGGTGGAATTTCTCCGTGCTTAATTCATGTGCTCCATTGTTTAGAGGCTCACCAGCCCTGTACAACAGGACCTGGGAGGTTGAAGCAGGTGGATCTCTTTGGCTCTCATAGAGATCCGCCTGCTTCTGCCTCCCTGAGTGCTAGGATTAAACTCTGTAGCCTTATCTCTCTCCTATCACCTATACTTGGGTTCCAGGAATCACACTCTGTGGTTATCAGGCTTGTGCAACAGCCTTTATCTGCTGAGCCATCCCAGTGGCCTCCACCCTCCATTAGAGGAGCCTGGCCCAGGCATCCCCTAGAGGTCATTGGCTCATGATGCCTGCTCTTCCCCATCCCTACAGGCTGCAGCTTCTTCAGGCACTGTGAAGGTTGTGATTGTGGATTCTGTCACTGCAGTGGTGGCCCCACTTCTGGGAGGTGAGCAGAGGGAAGGTAAGTAGTGGAGGAGAGCCTGGAGACAGGGTGGGGACTTCACCTTCCAGCCCTGTCCTTGGCACTCTGCCGCTTCTCCTGTCTGCTCCTCTCCCAGGCCTGGCCTTGATGATGCAGCTGGCCCGAGAGCTCAAGATCCTGGCCCGGGACCTGGGTGTGGCGTTGGTGGTGAGGAGGCTTTGCCATGAACATAACTTCTGGTTGTAGCTAGCTCTTTTTCTCTTAAATGTCAGCTGGGGGTGGAAGTGGGGCTGGAAAGATGGCTCAGTGGTTAAGAGTATTGGCTGCTCTTCTTAGAGGATCCTGATTCAATTCCCAGCACCCACAAGGCAGCTCACAACTGTCTGGTTTGTAACTCAAATTCCAATGGATTCAACTCCCTCACACAGATATATATGCATGCCAAACACCAAATGTACATAAAAATAAAGAAATTTTTTAAAATGTCAGCTGGGGCCGGTCAGGGTGGTGCATGCCATTAATCCCAGTACTTGGGAGGGAGAGGCAGGCAGATCTCTGTGAGTTCAAGGCCAGCCTGGCCAACAGAGCAAGTTCCAGGACTGCCGGGGCTACACAGAGAAATTCTGTTGGGTGGGGGAGGAGTGGGCTGGCCAAGATGGTTCAGTGGGTATAAAGGCATCTGTCACATGAGCCTAAATAAGTTTGACCCCAAGAGCCCACATAAAGGTAGAAGAAGAGAACCAACTCTACAAAGCTCTCCAACCATCGCAAGTGTGTCTACATACATGCATACATACATGCATATAGTGCTGGAACTAAAGGCTTATGCCACCATGCCCAGCTTTCCTGATTTTTTTCAAATGCACTCCATCTCCTGGCTTCTGGGTGTTTGAGTACTTGAGTGCCAGGTTCTGGTATGGATAGTAGGGAAGGAGCCATAGTTGCTAGCCTCAGGAGGCTGTGGCTTGGGTGTCTCTGGCTGGCCTGCTTTAAGACTGGTTCCAGATTGGGGCTCCTTGTCCAAACCTTCCTTCTCCTCTCACTTCCCCATACACACTCCAGACACAAAGGGCTGGGTGCACTAGGCTAGGATGCCTGTAGCACGCACAAGTCCAGCACTGGTTCCACTTAGGAAAGAGTGAATAAAGGTGCTGCATGTACCATAATTGGTGTTAGGCCTAAAGCATCGAGGCTTTGTGGGAAACTAGGTGCAGACCAGGAGCCCTGAATTGTAGCTCTAGATTCAACTATAAGTTATAACACTGGGAAGAGCCATAAGTCAGATTTCCTCTCTGTAAAGGAAGCTTTAGGAACAGGTGTCCTTGGCACTACTATCATGGATCTGGGCCCCTTTCTGCAGGTGACCAATCACTTGACCAGAGACAGAGATGGTAAAGGGTTCAAACCTGCTCTGGGACGCTCCTGGAGCTTTGTGCCCAGTACCCGGATTCTCCTGGATGTCATTGAAGAGGCTGGCACATCAGGTAGTAGCCAGCGCACAGTGTGTCTGACCAAGTCTCCCCGCCAGGTGAGCCAACCCAGGTGTCATCAGGGATCTTGGGTCCTGGAGAGGGTGGTTTTCTTGCATCTCATTGAAGGATTCTTCAATGCTGAAATCCTGAAACAAAAGCCAAATTTTGCAAGCTTAAGCAAGCTTAGATTGCTTAATTCTACCTACCCCTCTCTCTCCTATCTCTTCTTCCAGCCAACAGGTCTGCAGGAGGTGATAGACATTGGGACACTGGGGACTGAGGAGCAGAGCCCGGAATTGCCTGGCAAACAGACATGATGCTGTTGACCGGGAAAGAAGAGACCGCCTCAAGGCCCTTACAGCTTTCCTTCCCAGTTAGCTGTGGTTCGCTGCCACACGGGACCTGACAGTGCAGAGTCATCAGAAGACAAGCCTCAGTTTCCTCAGCTTTACTGTGTGGATCTTATGGAGCCACTGCCAGAGTATGCTGCAGTGGGAGGGGCTTAGAAGTCTATCCCGGTCTCAAGTTTTCTTCCTTTCTGTCCACCGTACATTTCCAGTGGGGGCTGAGGTCACCCTCGCTTGGGACATCTCTGAAGAAACACAGTAGTGACTGGATGAACCGCTTCCTGGTCCTGTCACCATTGGATCCTAAACCCATTCCCTACACAGTGATTGCGC
The DNA here is from genome assembly GCF_907164565.1 of Psammomys obesus. Classification (NCBI taxonomy): domain Eukaryota; kingdom Metazoa; phylum Chordata; class Mammalia; order Rodentia; family Muridae; genus Psammomys; species Psammomys obesus. The sequence goes on along the minus strand of NW_026595981.1, from coordinate 8,380,765 downwards.
CAGGAAGCCTTTGCTTCTCCAACCCCCATTTATTTTGGCCTCTGTTTTTCCACTTGCAAGATGGTGCTGCTTTTGTCTGAGTTACTCAGTAGAAACAACCTCAGAAATGTAAACCTCTTTATATATGTCCTACTCTTATAACTGTATAGAAAGGAGGCCCTCTGAACCCTAGAGCCCCCTGGGGGGAAAGGCAGTGGGGCTCCCCCAGAAGGAGCATCCTTCCCTGCTTGCTGCCTGGGTCTCACACACCTGCCTACCTCACCCTGAGAGGGAAGATCATGGCTCCATGTTGTCCCAGGGATATAATTTACCGGGGAGGAAGGATATGACCTGCTCCTAGTGAACCAGACACTTGTTTCATATGCACGGTGCCCTGTGGGGCCCTTCCTCAGTATAGAGTAACCGGAGGTGCTGAACTGTGGCCTAACCCATAAACAGACAGACGGGAATTTGCACAGTAAATAGAGCCAGCTGGGAAAATTGATGCCGGCGTAAATAATACATGGCAAATCTAGTCTTTTATACAGAAATTCATTGCTGGTGGCTCTAAGATGCAGTATAATTACACCTCTCGTCCTGCCAGCTGTACCACAGCCTCGTGTCTTAGTGAATAAAATAACCCCCTGTCTATTACCAAGACTGTGGTCATCCATCTGAGAGTCATAACTCTGGCCGAAAGGGGAAGATGGTACCAGGGAATGGGAAATAAAAGGCAGAGTCAAGAAATTATCAGGATTGTTTACGGACCACAGTTTTTACAGGGAGGTCACACTTGGTTAGCCTGCTCTATAATTAGCTTCGTATGATTTGATGTGTTACAAGATGTGATATTCGGGGCCAGTGAGATGGCTTAGCAGATAAAGGTGCTTGTCACCAAGCCTGACAACCTGAGTCTAATCCCCGGGTCCCACATAATGGAAAGAGGAACGTGACTTTGCAAGTTGTCCTCTGGCTTCTATACCTTCTGTGTCATAGCTATGCCCCTTCACACATGATAATAAAAATGGAATAGTTAAAAATACATGGCATTTATAGGTGATGGGTAGAGGGATAGAAGCAAGTCTGAGGAATGGAGAGCGGATGACGAAGTGGCGTGGGTGTGTCTTTGTGAATGACAGTGTGGGTGAACTTAAACCCTCTTACTTTCTTCTGTGGAAGACTCCAGGAGACAACAGCCTTTGCTATCTACCCCATGGCGGGTCGGTTGGCAGGTTTCTGCCGCTCTACTGAGAAACAATACATTAAGCTGGGAAAGTAAATAACGACTACCCTTGTTGCGCTTTGTGCATCATGATCTCATAGCAGACAGCACCAATTAGTCAAGGGCACTCTTGTGGAGTGTTATATAGTTTCTTTTCGGTTTTCCGAGACAGGGTGTCTCTGCGTAGCCTTGGCTGTCCTGGAACTCACTCTACCAGGCTGGCCTCAAACTCAGAGACCTGCCTGCATCTCCCTGCCCTTTCTTAGGGCAGCTTTGCAGGGAACCACTATCAGTTGGGCGCAGGCTGGGTGGATTGTTTTTTGGTTTTTGGTTTTTTTTTTTTCCTTGCAGTCAGATAATTCAAACCCAGGACCTTACATGTTCTAAGCAATGGCTCCACCGCTGAGAGAAACCCCCCACTTCCCATCTCATCACTTTGTTAAAGAAAGAACCAAAGGCTTTGAGTAGAAACATGACAATTCCAGTGGTGGAACTAAAGGCCTCCTGTGTCTGCTCTTCTCTTGCTCTTTTCACATTGTGGAAGCTTGTGAATTAGTGGGCTTTAATGCATTTTTAGAGATATCAAAGGGTGGCCTAGGAGTGTACATCAGTGGCAGAGTGGCCCTAGATTTGATCCAGAGTCCTAGAAAAGAGTAAAAGCAATATATAAGATTGTTTCCCTCTTGATCTAGATATTCAGTAGGTCCCCAGTCTTTTCTCTTTTTTTCACCTTGATTCAAGGAGGTCATTGTATGTCTACTTGAAGTTAGAAAAAAAATACCTACTGTGTGCTAGCATATGTCTACTTGAAGTTAGAAAAAATACCTACTGTGTGCCAGCACTTGGTGGTCTCAAGTCAGAAGGCTGATCTAAGACAGACAAAAAGAAAAAAAAATCCATGTATTATTGAGGCTGCTCTTCCTAGCAAGTAATAAAATCCTGGTGAGGCATCAGTGATAAAGAAGGTCGCTCATCCCTGATAATGTGATGCCAAGGTTGGTTGATGCAATGGTCCAATGCGGAGAAGCAGAGGGTCCTTCCTTCTCTGTCCCTGCTTCTCTGTGCTGCTTTTGTCTTCAAACTTGTTGCCCTCATTAAAACCTGGCTGTAGCCACTCTGAACAGTAATCCAAACATGGATCATCTACGGGTAGGAAAGGGATCATCTCCTGTGTCCCTTGAAGAACAAGGAAAACTCAGAGCTTCCCAATGTCTGTATCTCACTGGTGCAGAATTGCCTCGTGCACTGTTTAATTCAGTAGTGCAAAAGGAAACGGTGCCTCAGTGTTAGGCTTAGGCGAACCAAGAAACAGCTATGGGCTTAGGGCTCAGGCTTAGCTTGTTTGAGGCACCTGCTGTGGTCTTATTAGACACGAAGTGTATGGAGGAATTAGACGGTGGGTGGGCTTGTGTGTGTGCTCAGTACCTCAGCACCACACTCACTGTGTAGGACAAGCTGAGTGGTGCTGGGGATCATTTCATCTGACAGACTAAATGGAGCTCATTGAGGTTTTAGGACATCTGTCTATTAAATGACAGCATGGGATTCCAGACTTTCTTTTTTTTAACCTCTCGTTGCCTTCAGCTGTAAATACGTAAATATTTTAACAAAATTTTTTTTTGTATTTTGCCCCAGCAGCGGAGGCTGCACATCCCAACCCCTTTCAGCTGAGCTCACCATAAAAAGCTAGATCAAAGATCCACTTCATCCACTTCATCCGCTCTTTCTGATCTCCCCCAGGGAAGACAGAATGACAAACACTCCAGAGACTGCAGATACCGTGTGTGTGTGAAAGAGAGCTGAAGGGTTAGAGGGGAACGAAGCTGAATGAAAACCAGCAGGCTCCATGCATGCCTGAGACGTGAGCAGGAGGAGATAAGGGCTTTAGATGCATGCGGAGCCTGCCAGGCTTTCACTTTATCCTGGCATGGAGGTGCCTGGGTAGAGTTTCAGCTGTCCAGTTCTCTGTGTTGGTGATGTGTACAGCTGAGATTAGAATGAGGCACAGTATTCCCTATAAATGTGCTACATATATGTGTGTACACATTGTACATCACATTGTGGTTTGAATAAGAATGGCCCCCGGAGGCTCATATGTTTGAAGGCTTGGTCGTTAGGGAGTGGCACTGCTTGAGAGAGATCAGAAGGTGTGGCGTTGTTGGAAGAAGTGTGTCACTGGGGGTGGGCTTTTGAAAGTTCAAAGCCAGGTGAAGCTTTTCTCTCTTCTCACTGCCTGTGTGCCACCATCCTCCCTGCCATGATGATGATGATGATGATGATGATGGACTAAACCTCTGAAACTGTAAGCCAGCCCCAATTAAATGTTTTCCTTTATAAGAGTTGCCTTGGTCGTGGTATCTCTTCCCAGCAATAGAAGAGCGGCCAAGACATACATACATCCATATATACATACACACACTCAGATACACACATAATTTTTTTTTAGTTTTTTTGTTTTGTTTTGTTGAGGAAGGGTGTCTGACCCAGTGAGACCTTGAACTGCCAATTTTTCTGCTTTAGCCTCCAGAGTACTGGGGTTAGAGGCCTGTGCCAACTCAACTGGCTTTTTGTTTGCTTGTTTTATTCATTTTATTTTTTTAAAAAAGATTTCTTTCTGAGCCGGGCATGGTGGTGCACGCCTGTAATCCCAGCCTGTAATCTGGGAGGCAGAGGCAGGCAGATTTCTGTGAGTTCAAGGCTAACCTGGTCTACAAAATGAGTCCAGGACATCCAAGGCTACACAGAGAAACCCTGTGGGGGGGGGCGGGGGGAAGAAGGACTTATTTATTTTGTGTATATGAATGTTTTGTCGGCATGTGAATAGTGTACCATATGTGTGCCTGTGCCTGTGGAGGTCAGAAGCAGGTGCTGAGTCCCCTGGAACTGGAGTTAAGGATAGTTGTGAACCACCGTGTAGGTGCTGAAAACTAAACCCAGCTGTGCTGCAAGATCAACAAGCACTCTTAATTGCCAAGCCATCTCTCCAGTGTCTTGTTTTCGATGAGAGTAAGGTATATTATCAGTCAGGTGTTGTTCGGTTGCAGAGAACTGTCTAGCATGTCTAAGGTCCTGGGTTTGATTGCCAGTATACCAGCTCTGCACACGCACACAAACACATTCGCCATCAATGCTTCTCTTTCTGTAAAGGAGTAGGATTTTTAGCCTCTCAACGCACTGATCTTACCTCTTTTCTCGCTATTGACACTAGAGGAAGAACTTGGCTCTTTAAGCCTTAGTTTCAGCCACTGTGTAGTGAGAACAATAATGCCCGCTCCATACTTTTAGGGTTATTTAGCTTACTACACTTCCCAAAGCCTTATGGGAAGTACCGAGTGCCTTTTCAGGAATACTGTAGGAGCCCAGTCTTACATCAGATGGAGGTCTGTGATGCCAAGCTGATACTCGTAGGGATCTCTGAACAGACAGGACCAGCTTCAGTGTGACCAGTGCAGTCACACCATTAAAAGAGTGAAATCTTGGAGTTTTGACCAAGGATCCCACATAGTGCTTAATATTTATGTAGTCAGTCTTGAAATGGGTACAGTTCTTCTTCTCATCTTGCTTTGGAGACACAGCTTGACTTTTTAAAAAAAATTTAAAAGATTTATTTACTTATTATGTATGAGTGTTATACCTGCATGTACACCTGCATGCCGGAAGAAGACATCAGATCACATTATAGATGATTGTGAGCCACTTTATGGTTGCTGGGAATTGAACTCAGGACCTCTGGAAGAGCAGACAGTGCTCTTAACCTCTGAGCCATCTCTCCAGCCTCACTCTACTCCCCCCCTCTTTTTTATTTTAATAAGGTTTTTCTGTGTAGCCCTGGCTTTCCTGGAACTCTGTCTTTGGACTGAGCTGATCTCATATCCATAGAGATCTGCTTTCCTGTGCACCAGGCTGGCCTCCAACTCAGAGGGAGATTCACCTGCTTTTGCCTCTTCAGTACTGGAATTAAAGGTATGCACCAACATGCTTGGCTGATTTTATGGAGTATCATATCCTGAGATGTTGGAGTGGCCCATGGCTGGTGATTTAGGACTTTGGAATCAAGGAAAGAGCTAGGTTCAATGCCCTGTTGCACTCTTCCTGGCAGAGTCCCTTGGACAAGATAATGTGTTTGTTTTACTGGTAGAAATCTATGTTGTACAGAGTTTTTTTTTTTTTATTTTTTATTGGTAAAATGTGTATCTCAGGGGAATTAAATAGATGATTTATGGAAAGTGCCTTTCAGAGAGAGCCTGGCACACAGTAGGTGCTCAATCACTATTAGTTCTTCTGGTGCCTGCCAGAAATAACAGAAACCAGGGCAGTAGGACTTAGAAACCTTGCTGCTACTAATAAAAGAAATAATGTGATTTATTTTTTCAGTACTGTTTGGGGAAAGGCATGTGCTTCATAAATATGTATTGGAAAGTACTTAGCAAATGAGTAGAAATAATAAAAATATGTCAAAGTAAACAGCTCCTATAAATATGTCAGTCGGTAGACAAATTAGTGTTTTATTACTACTAAATACTATTGCTTGCGCAAAGGATTTCAGATTACTCGCACAATGGGTACGTTATTGAATGCCTCTGCAGAAGGGCACGATAAAGATGAAAAATAGTGATGGTGATAACGCCTAAGGTAGAGAAAGGAGGGGCATGGGTAAACCCAGCTCTGAGGCCTCGCTCCAGTGATCTGCACAGTGTTTAGCAGCACTCTGAAGACTTAGCCGTAATATGGACCAGAGAGGGGCCAGGGAAAAGGATTTCCATGGGATGCTATGAATCCAGGCCCTAATTATTGAGTCCAACTAGGGTAGTAGGGGCACTCCCTTTCCAAACTGGGCACTATGAAGTTGATCAAACAATCCCAGGCCTGGATCTCATCTCACCCCTGCTCTGGACATGTCTGTGGCTATAATTCCTATCCAGACCCATTTCGGAAACACAAGAGGGTAGACAATATTGGCACGACAAGGGAACAGGAACCAGGGAGGGAAGGGAGAATACCACATACACCTTTGTGGAGGAAAAAGCCCCAAGAGAGGCGGAGAACACTGAGCTGCAGCAAAAGTGAAGCTGCAGGAATAGGCGAGCAGGAGAACGGTGCACACAAGCAGATTCAGTTCAGGTGCAGGGGCATGGAGGTGGGGAGGGAGGGGGGTAGAAGGCGGAGCTCCCTATGCACTCCAGGTTGGAGGCAGCAATGGTTTCACAGCCCAGCTCTGCTTTTCCCTAATCCACAAGGTAGGTCCTTGTTGATAACAAGCAATTAACAGTACAGAGCTTGCTGGGCTGTTTCGAGATCGAGAACTGGAAATAATAAAGGATTTATAAAGTGACAGCCTGATATGGATACATAATATTTTAGCTCAGGCTCCATTCGGATAGTCCTCATTTTAAAACACAATGGGCAGCACTGTGGTAGGGCACTTGTCTAGTATGTACAAAAATCCCAAGCACCAAATATTGAATAAATAAATATACAAATTACTCAGGAAAACTCTGAGAGGTCTTTGACAGGAACCCGAAGCTTAAGAAAATGATGTCACTAGACACCAGCCAGAAGAATTAGCATTTATATGACTTCCGTGACTACGCATCTTCTGAGATCACTGGCTAATGATCCCCTATGCCACCCTGGTGTTCTGTGCTTTACGAAGATCTTTGTGCATTAACTCGTGTAATCTGCTGCCCGACCTGCCTTTCTGGGATGGGCAAGACTTCGGAAAGGTTAAATACCGGCCAAAAGGTGCACAGCTGACGAATCCGCAGTGATTTTCATGGTACTGCAACCTTTCTCAGCTGTATCCTCACCACCCTACCGTGAAAGTGGCTAATCCAAGGAGGAACACACAGGTTATGGTGCCCCACACGCTTGGCTTTTAATATCTCCAAGCGATTTAACACATTGGGTGAGTCTGGGTTTCTTCCATTGTGAGCTGGAACACTGCCGTCTGTCGGGTGCCATGAGACAGGAGATCAAGGATTCAATATTCCAACTTGAAAGCAAGTTGATGACGTTAAAGGACTCGCTCAAGGGCACCAGGCATGGAGTTGGCTCAGCGGAGGCTCGAACTTCGGACCCCACACCTAGCCCGGCTTTCGCCCCGGCCCCGCAGCCCGAAGCCGGGCCTCCCGCCAGAGGGCGCTCGAGGAGGCCGCGCGCTAGACCGCCGCGCGCCCGACTCCTCTCTATGGTGGCGCGGGCGCGGCGGAGCGGGGGCGCGTTCCCGCCGGGGGCAGGCCCGCAGGCGGGGAGGGCGGGGCCGCACGCAGGCCGGGCGGGGCCCACGCCGAGCCTCTGGGGGGGACCGGGCCGGTGGCGGTGGACTTCCTGGGGCCGCCCGTGAGGATGTGGTGCGGGCGCCCGGGCGCCCCTCAGCCCCGGAGTCGCGGCGGCCGCCGAGCCCGCAGCTCCGCCGCCTGAGTGGCCGCGGTCGAGCTCCGGCCTCTGCCGTCCCAGGTGCGGCGGCCGCAGGTGAGGAGGCGGTGGCCGCGGCGGGTCGCGCTGCGGAGGACGGGGCGCCCCGGGCTGTGCGGTCGGGGGTGGGGGGCTCCGGCGGGGCCCCGGGAGCGGGACGGCCCCTTCGCCTCGGGAGCTCCACGCCGCCAGGTCACCCCCGCACCTGTCCCATTGAAAGTGCCGCAAAGCGTTTCGCCCGTGTGCGCCGTAACCCGGGACGTGTGTCCTCAACTTGTGCCCAAGTGTCGTAAGAGCCCGGCCGGTCCCGCTGGCGCCCGGGGAAGGATGCGTTTGTGGAGGACAGAGGAAAGGGAGGCAGGGCTTCGGAGACCCTGCAGATTCGGAGTTTGGAGGTTAGGTGGGAAGTTGGGGATGCTGTTCTCCCCTCCTCCCCGCCCGGGGTCTGCTGTCCGCCTCTTGGGAGGCGGCCTCTGTCACCGAGGTGTGTTAGGTCGCCGCTGTGTGGCCCTGGCCGAGACTCAGAGGCGAGAGGGGCCTCTCCAGCCGGCTGCCCGGGAGACATTTGACCCGGCACGGGGAAGTCTGGGTAGATGAGGGGAGCCCGCAGCCTTTCCTGGCAGCTGTCTGTTCAGAGCTTCATTTGAGCCTGGCAGAGAAGACAGAACAGCAGCGTAATTTCTCCTTTTTGTTAGGCTGTCATTTTTTTTTTTGGAGGGGGTGTGTGTGTGCTGGTTGTGTAATCGAGGAAGAGTACCATTTCTGTCAGTCCACCATGGGGGAAGAGTATTCTTAGCTCGGAAGTGGGGTTTTACCTACGACTCCTACTGTGTACCCTGGTTAAAGGCCCCCACAACTCCTAACCCTGTACCGTGGCTAAAGGCCCCAGAGTGACGCTTGAGCAAACACCCCGGGGTGCATGTGGCCTTCTAAGAAGACAGTAAGCTCTTCTGCATGTTTTGCCTTGTGGCTTGGAGAAGCAGGTGACTTCCTGCCCCCACTTTTGATGGCCTTGTGGTGGTTCTCGCCGAGACAGTTCGGTGTACAGAAATGTGGGCAAAGCTGTTCGAGTATTGTGGCATTTTTCTAGGAATGGGAGGGGCCTCGGTCCTGGGCCGAGTTTGTACAGGTCTAGAGTTTGTAGAAGCTGGCCATATTTCCTTTCTGGCAATTTCTTTATCCTTCGCTCCTGTCCGCCACCACCAACATTCTTTCACATTCAAAGAAATAGATGGTGGCAAAGTGTTTCTGAAACTTGTTGCATATTTGCTAATTCTGGACTCCAGAGTACAGTTCAAGAGTTGTGGTTTATATATTTACAGGTCTTCTTACCTTTGCGAACAGTCGGATTCTGTGGAGGGCAGTTGTGGCCGGCCTAACCAGTAACATGGTGTTCAAAAGATGCCCGGGTAATAGAAAACACACACTCACTCTAATGTTTGTTTAACCGCAGAGTCCAGTCTGTTAAACTTCTCTTATTGATCAGCTGTTGTCCAGACTGATTGTTTACATTGGGATCCAGGGTTGTAAACTCACCAAATCGACCAATTTAACCAACTGTTAAAATAATAAGAAAAAGAGAAAGCTGTTCTCAGAAAGCTTAACTGTTTTCAAACTTTCTGTTCCCCTAAGTATTTAGTACCATCAAATAGAAATGCCTCTTTTTTTATTTATTATGTATACAATATCCGCACGTATGCCTTCGAATCAGAACAGGGCACCAGATCTCACTGTAGAAGGTTGTGAACAACCATGTGGTTGTTGGGAATTGAACTCAGGACCTCTGGAAGAACAGCCAGTGCTTTTAACCTCTGAGCCATTGCTCCAGCCCCAGAAATGCCTCTTAAAGTGGTTTTTACTGACTAGTTTAACAAATAGCAACATTAAACAAAAAGCTTTTCCCCCCAATTACATGAGCCTTGTGAAGTTTAATGCAGCCACACCTGGCTCTGTTGCCGTCACCTGCTACTTTCTGACACTACCTATATAAACCTAAGGAATGTTAGGGAGGGAGCTTAGCACACTGGTTTTTATTCGTCTCAGAGAGTCTTTAATAGTGCTCTTATTTTAATGGCAGGTTAGGGACTCCGACACCAAACTTGTGCTGGTAATATGTTTATGTTTGGGGAAGAAAGTCTTGTCTCAGTTTAGAGTTGGAGTATCCTTCAGAGTTTGATGAGAATAGATGGTTTAGATTGCTGCTGGTGAAGTTCCCAGGGAGGGGCTGTTCTGCCAAGTTTTTTTGGAATTGATTACTTGGTGGCTACTGGTTATTAGCACTGTGTGTGTGTGTGTGTGTGTGTGTGTGTGTGTGTGTGTGGTGATGGTTGTGGTAAGGGGCGGAACTGAGGGCCTTGTACATACTAAATGCATGCTCTACCCAGGAATTGCAGCGATAGCTCCTTAGTTACTTTGTTTGGCTACCGATAATTACCTGTGATTCTGGCAATTTTAAGTGCGATCTTTTCATATGCAGACACAGTTGCCCCTCCCGTTATAGGGAAGTGTTCTGGTTACTTTCACGTTTTGTGACTTTATATTAGCCATGGAATTTTAAGATCCTAAAAGCACTTGGGCTCTCAGGCTCTCGGAAAACGCCATCTCAGATAGGTAGTAATTGACCTTTTGTGTTTATCGTCCTTAGCCTGCCCTGTCCCCAGCACTTACTTAACAGTTGCTGTACAGTGGTCACATCTAATTCTGTTAAGCTGGTCTTAGTCTAAACCCATTATCTTTTCTCTTCCTTCAGTTGGTCATGAAGTTCCTCCTTTGCTTTTCTTATTCAGGCTGAATAGTCCACATTTTTTGGAACCTTGTTTACATCTGAAGTGGAGCTAAGCAGAGTCATGCACTTTTTTTTTTTTAAACATTTCCCTTTTACAAAGCAGGCATAAAATCTGCATTTCTTCTGGGAGAAACCAGCTCTTTTAATCAGATAGTAAAACAAAAGTTTTGTTTTTTTAGCTTTTTACCTTTAGGAAATCTGTGTTAAACTTTTTCTTTCTGATTTTGCCTATAAGGTGCCTAATCGGTAGTGGTGAGTGTTGACCCAGTGGCCCTGGGAGATCCTGAAGTCTCTGTTGTGTCATCAGAGGGAAGTCATATTATATTCAGTGTAGCTTTCAACCTGGTTTGTTGTAAGGAGTTCCCAGAAGCCAGCCACTTCTTGAGAGGTTCTGTGTGTAACCCAGGCATTCTTTAAAAATGCTGGGGGGTCTGGAGAGATGGCTCAGTGGTTAAGAGCACTGCCTGCTCTTCCAAAGAACCCGAGTTCAGTTCCCAGCACCTACATGGCAGCTTACAACTGTCCATTTCCAAGGGATTGGACACATTTATACTAATGCACATAAAATGAAATAAATTATTTTTTAAAAATGCTGATCTCAGGGCCCCACCTCCTGGAGATTTTGATTCATGGGGTGATGACCTACATTTTGAAACCATCTGATTTCCAAAAGGCTCTCCAACTGCTTCTGAGATGCAGCCTAATTTGGGAACCATTGTTGTATTGCATTGATAGGAATCTATGTATTTTTAAGTATATAATATGTACAATAAAAATGCATTATCTGTATCTCAAGTCAGTATGGAACTTTGAAAATTGAAGTTCACTTCTCTGCTTCCTTAATCTTTTTTCTTTCTTTCTTTTTTTTTTTTTCCCAAGATAGGGTTTCTCTGTGTAGCCCTGGCTGCCCTGGAAGTTTGTAGACCAGGCTGGCCTCGAACTCAGAGATCCACCTGCCCAGGTGCCTCCTGAGTGCTGGGATCAAAGGCGTACATACACCGCTACAGCCTGGCTTTTCTTAATGTTTTTAAAATTGAAATGGGACACACTGAATTCTTTATAAGGTGGCGGTCTCCCTGATACTGTCCGGATGCTTAGTTTGCTAGAACAGCCCATTTCCCAGTTGTGACAGATGAACAAAAAGCTTTCATGACTCCTGTGTTCATTGCTTCACCGCAAGGCCCATCTACTGTATTATCTACTGGGAGTCATGAGGGAGGGTTTTTGGTGAAGGTAGCTTTCTTTATCCCCTGAGTGGACAAATGAATGATAATGTGGAAACAGCTGGAGTTTTGAATAGGTGGTGGAATGTAGTTATGATCAGTGTGGGGGTGGGAGAGACTCCCTGGGGATTTTCTGTGTGAGGTTTTAAAAACAAAACCCAACTTGCTGGGTTTTTTTTGTTTCTCATGGCTGAAATCATTGAGATTAATAGGTGCCTAAATAAAATGTCAAAAAGTTTTCATCACAGGCCCTTTGCTGAGTTCATGGAAAGAAGAAAAATTGCTCAAGTCTGGAAGGATCTAAGTTTAATTAGGCCCTTGACATACTAGGGAAATAAGCTTGGGGTTGTTTTTGTTTTTCTAGAAAGGGTTAATCTGTGTAGCCTTAGCTCTCCTGGAATTCATTCTGCAGACCAGGCTGGATAAACTTGGGTTTAGGAAATAGACTAACCTAGTTTTCAAACCCAGCTTTTAATTTCCTGGCTTCATGAGTTTAGGCAAATTACTGAACCTCTGTTGAGCTTTCTTTTCTTTCTTTCTTTTTTTTTTTTTTTTTTTGTTTTTGTTTTGTTTTTTTTGAGACTGGGTTTTTCTATGCTCTCTTGGAACTCACTCTGTAAATAAGACAGGCTTTAAACTCAGAGATCTACCTGCCTTTACCTCCTGAGTGCTGGGATTGAAGGTGTTGTTACCACTGTCTGGCGAGCTTTATTTTCTTAATCTACAAAATGGAAATATCTGGTAGGATTGTTCTGTGGCTTAAAAGATGGAAAATATGCATATGAAGATCGAAAGAGAAAGTCTGGTTTTTGTGTATTGAGGCAGCTCATTTAAATGTCCCTTTAGCTTGATCTCATTAGATTAGTCTACATTCTTAAAATACTGCTTTTTGCATATAGTTTTTGTTTTTGCCAGTTCTGTGACTAGCTTGTAGTAGTGAGTATTGGCCCAGTGGCATTGGGAGATGGTGACGTCTCCTGAGTCATCAAAGGAAAATCATACTATATTCAGTGTAGCTTTCAACCTTACAGCTTGTTTATTGTAAGAAGGTCTCAGAAGGCAGCCATTCCTCGAGAATTCATTGTATTCCATTTCAGTTTTTAAAATGTTAAGAAAACAGAAGCGAACCCCAGTTTTCAAGGATCCACAGACAGGATGATAAAGTCATTTCATTGTATATATTTATATATGATTATGTCGTAAGTACTATATAGCCATATCATTGCAATACAGCAGTGGTTTCCAAACTAGGCTGTGTGCCAGAGGCATCTGCAGAGTCTTTGGGTTTGAAAAGGTGGTTTCACAATGTAGGTCATAAGTTTTTGCAGCATAGCCCAGGATGGCTTTTGTTGTTGTTTTTCTTTAAGCCTCTAAAGCCCTGATTGGTCTGGAACTTGTGTAGAACGGGCTGGTCTTAGACCCAGAGTTCCATCTGCCTCTGTCTCCTTAGTGCTGAAATTAAAGGCATATACCACTATGCCTGGCCTCGCCTCTAATTCTTGATCTCTCCTGTTTTGGCTTTCCTCATAAGTGCTAAGCTTATATCATGCTTGGCTTTACAATAACTTTATTATTTGTGTGTGTGTGTGTGTGTGTGTGTGTGTGAGTGTGTGAGTCTAAGAGACTAAGAGAGAGGGAGGTTGGGAGAGAGAGATTGAGTCTGACTGTATAACCCAGGCTGACCTAGAATTCACTTTTCATGCCTCTGCCTCCTAAGAGGTATCTGTAGCTTCAACCTAAGGCCTCAAACATGTTAGGCAAGTGCAGTGCTGCTGAGCTTCATCTCCACACCCTCCCCATATGTGTACAAACACACACACACATATGATTTTTATAATATATATTTTTATATAATATATTTAAAATTTTATTTTATGTGATAGCTATTTTGCCTGCATATATGTCTGTATACCATGCATATGTCTGGTGCCCATGGAAGTCAGAAGATTTGAGACCTGGAACTACAGATGGTTGTAAGCCACCATGTGGGTTCGAGAAACCAAATGGGTAATCTATAAGCAAGTGCTCCTTATTGCTGAGTCGCCATTATCAGCAGCAGTCATTGTAGTGGCTAGTTTTATGTCAGCTTGACACAAAGTAGAGTCATGTTTCCATAGAATCAGGCTGTGGGCAAGCCTGTAGGGCATTTTCTTTATTAGCAGTTCATGGTGGAGAGCCCAGCCCTTTGTGGGTGAGGTCACTTCTGAAGGGGTAGTTCTGAAAGCAGACTGAGCAAGCCATGAAGAGTGAGCCAGCAAGCAGCACCCCTCCATGCCTTTAGCATCAGCTCCTGCCCCCAGGTTCTTGCTCTGTGTGAATGCCTTTTCTCACAGCTTTCGATAATGATAATGAACTGTTATATGGAACTGTGAGTGAAATAAAGCGTTTCCTCCACAAGTTGCTTTTGGCTATGACATTTCATCACAGCCATAGTAACTTAAGACAGTTAACATCATCAATTTGAGATAGCTGTTCAGGCTGGCTTTGAACATGCCCTTCTCTTGCCTTAGCCTCCCCATAGCTAAGTGCATCACGCCTAGCTAATGTATCTGTTCAAATCCAGCGTCCCTTTTATGTTTTTTTTTTTCAGGAATGTTTACCCAGTTAGTTCTTCTAGAACCAAGGACTAAAGAACCAGAGAATATGGGTGAGAAAACTGAACCACAGGACAATTAGCAATGCTTTAACATTTTTTCAGAATGAGTGGAGTGTTGGCATGTACCCAGAATTCCTACCTGCAGGAATAAATTAATAGCATCTGAATTCTGCTTGGTGTGTTTGGACAGTAGCCCAGAAACTCCAGATTAGGCCAGCAGGCTTTGAGGGTGGCCCTGTTGAATGGGGCCTGGACTTGATTTGTTTCCATGTTTCCCTTTTCTAGGTCTTGGTCCTTTCCCCCTCTGTTCTTCCTCTAAGCTGCCCTTCCTTTCAACTTGCTGATCACGCAGGGATGATTACAGGCTGGGCCCCTGGCACCAAAGGCTAAAAGAGGTTGCTGGTTGCTTACACCTGTCGCCCAGCTAAATGAATAGGCTCTTTTGTAGGTAGGGTGTCAACGAAGCTGATTAGTACAATGCTGGCTCCAGGGCCTACTAATGACACAGCATATGGAAATCACAGGGCGATTTAGAGCCATTGTAGAGGGTTTTTTTTTTTTTTTTCCTTCTTACACTATATATTTATTTTTTCATATTGGATTATCGAACCAGCTGAATTTTTGCATGTAACCTATGAATCTGTTCACTGCCGAAACAGACTAATTTCTGTCATATTGACTGGGAATCATTTATATTCTGTAGAAGTCCCTACCCTTAAGGGCCTTTGTATTGTTCAGTAGATGTCTGGTGTGTAATATAATTAAAGTTTTGTTCACTGAGCGCTGACATAATTAGTTTAATTTCTGCTCCTTTATACATTCCTGTTGGCAGCTGGAAAATTAAAATACTAGATGTTGCATAAAACTGCTTTTTTGAGGGTGATTTTACTGTCAGTTGAATGGACTTAGGCCCCAGGGTACATTTTTTAAGATGTCTTATTCAACTTGCCTGTAATAGTCTCCTCTGTATAGAATTAATGTATTAAGACACATAATTGGCTATTTCAGCATGCAGCAGAGACAGTGTTTGGCCTTTTACCCCGTGATTATATTTTTTCCTACATCTCTTTTGAGGGAATATGTGTAATTTTTGGAAACTATCACAGTTACATGAGCACACGAGGGGCCTGAAGACGGGAGTGGTTCTCTCTGATAAGCCGCAGTATTTAATTCTCTCCCCGAAGGGTCGGTCTGTTCCTTTTAGATCACAGCACTTGTAAAGTTGATGTGGAGGTGGGAAGACTGTGGAGCCTGGTAAATCCTTTCATAATTTTCCTGTACGTTTCACAGAAATGGCTTTGACTGTTCAGCAGCTGAACTTGCTCTCAAGGAGGCTTTACATTTAATTATTCTGATCTTCACTTAATTTCCTACAAGGTTCATAGGGAGCGTCTTACCAGGCTGATATTGTGGCTATGACCTACACAGGTTTTTATCTGTCTTAAGTCACCAAAGTTTTATCTATCTATCTGTCTGTCTATCTGTTCTATCTCTCTGCCTGTCTATTTAAAATGAAAAGTGACCTTGGTTTGGTAACTTCTCCAATTGTTCGCTCCTTTAAAGAGGTAATAGCAGGGCTACCCTTCTGTCTCAGCAGCCTTTCCAGATGAGCACAGTGGGTTTTTGAAGGTGGGTGGGACGGAGGCTAGGCTGTATGGTGTTGCTGGCGTGGTCTCCACCTTGTGGGCTCAGGTGACTCTCCGGCACAGCAGGAGTAGCTGTGAATTTGGGGTTTCGCTGGATGGGTGTCACCTGACTTTGTCAGGCTGGCTTCTAGCACTCTATTTTCGACCTTTGCGCTTGTCTAGAATGGCATGGAAGTATACGGCTGGCTCCATTGCTCCGGGATGTGGAGTGATCAGGGCTAGTTGCTCCCACCACTCGCGGAACCTGGCTCCCTCCAAGAGGAGGGGAAATGACCCCTATTTAAATCAGTAGGGTTCCCTGAAAGATCAGAACTGTTTGGATCCTTCTTAAGGAATGGGCCTAGCCAGGAGTCAGGCCAGTTGGAGGCTCTGCTGGCCACTCAGTGGCAAGGGCAGTTCGATAGTAGTCTGTCCCCATCCTCACTTTGTTTTTTTGCCTGGGTTATGTTGATAGATTTGAAAGAAAAGAGGGAAACTTTCCTAAGTAGAGCGCCCCTCCCCCACTGGACTTTCTTGTTTTACCTCATTTGTCCTGGAAACTTTCCAGGCTTGGGATGATACCTTGAACGCACTGACCTAGTGACTACCTGAATCAACATACTGTCTCATAAAATGTGTCCTTCACACCCTGTCTCTCTTCCCTTTTTACTCAGTCGTGACTAAGAGACCTCTTGAGATACCTGCTCGGGTAGCCACGCCTCAGCCTCCCTCCATAGGTTGCCAGGCGTCCCATGAGTCCTTGCTGTTAGGTTGCCTTGTAGCCTCATTTAACTGTGGAACCAGACCATATGCTTTATTTGAAAACGCCGGATAAATGCTCTGACTTGGAGAAGGAGCACAGTGTCTTCTCGTGCTCTGACAGGCGGTCCAGTGGAAGTTCGTCTATTTTGAGGGATAGGTAAGTATGGTTCTCTGGTTTTTGCAGATATGTAGTCATTGTTTGGACAGTTTGGATTTTTTTTTTTTTTTTTTTAATGGAGAGGAGTAGAGGCTAAAATTATATGCAAGAGATTGGGAAAGAAAAACTTGTTGGGCTGTGGGGCACAAGCCTTTAATCCCAGCACAGAGGCAGGCGAATCTCTGAGAGTTCCATGCTAGCCTGGTCTATAGAGCAAGTTCCAGGACAGGGAGGGCTACACAGCGAAACCCTGTTTCAGAAAAACAAAAACAAACAAAAGAACAAAAAAAAAAAATTGTTTTGTTTTTCAAGACAGGGTTTCTCTGTGTAGCTTTGGCAGTCTTGGAACTTGCTCTGTAGCCTAGCAGGCTGGCCTCAAACTCAGAGATCAGTCTGCCTCTGCCTCCCGGAGTGCTGGAATTAGAGGCATGTGCCACCACTCGCCACTAAGAAAAGAAAATTTTAATCCACCTCTAATTCTGCACTTTGGGCAACACTAGAGTCAGGCACTTTCTTGGTCATTTTATCATCTACCGGGGGAGAGTTGGTGTAATCCGTGTCAGATTTTAGGTGTGAACTAAGTGGGTGGGAAGAGGGTGGCAGAATAATTCCTAGAGAGCCTTCTGTAAGGCCTCTACCTGTGGCCGTTGGGTGGATTGAGCACCCCAGGTGACAGGCCCAGCTCAATGCTCCCCAGGGGTGGCCTGCTGACACAGGAGTAGAGCAATAGCTTGTGGGACAGTGATTGGGACCCAGCAGTGACTGACTGGTAACACCATTCTGTATCCCCAGGTGGTTTTCATCAGACTCCTAAGTCACATTTACTTGATGAAATCTGATGGAAATATTTTTCTCCCTCTCCCACTTTCCCTTTGTTCTTCCCCCTTCTTCCCCTTAACCCCACATTTGTTTTGCTTTGTTGAGACATGTTTTGCCAGACCAGGCTGACCTGGAACTTGTGTGGCTCCTCCTGTTTGCCTTCCTCCAGGTTTGTCTTCCACGTGAGTCAGTTGCAAATGTGCCCCACCACACCTGGCTTCAACATAGCCTTAGATAACCAAAACCAGTTTCAAAAGTGAAAATATTTTTAGAAATGCAAATACTTGAAAGGTAAAAAAAAAAAAAAAAAAAAAAAAAATGCAGGGACTGGAGAGTTGGCTCAGTGCTTAAGAGCACTTAGTGTTCTTGCAGAGAGCCTAGGTTTGGTTCTCAGCACCCACATGTTGGCTCACAGCCATGCTAGGCATGCATGTGGTACACATGTGTTCATGCTGGCAAAACATTCACATTGAATAATTAAATAAATAGAATGAATCTTTCTTTCTTTCTTTCTTTCTTTCTTTCTTTCTTTCTTTCTTTCTTTCTTTCTTTCTCTCTCTTTCTCTCTTTCTCTCTTTCTCTCTCTCTTTTTTTTTTAGCCTTAGCTGGCCTGGAAGGCACAGAGATCTCCTGCCTCTGTCTCTCAAGTGCTGGGACTAAAGGGATGTGCTACCACCACCTAGCTTAAAATTAAATTATTAAGGGGGAAAATGCCTCTAGAACATGGGTTTAGTTTAGAGGCAGAGCACTTGCCTAGCATGTGGTTTAGTCCCTAGCAGTTCCCATGTGTGCATACACGCACACATACACACAGCTTCTAGTTTTGTTTGAGAGTCAAACAAACTTAAAGAGCTTTGAGCATCATGTCAAGAGGGCAGGTTTTAATGCTGTGATACATAGCTAAATGTTTTTGAGACAGGGTCTCACTAAGGCTGGCCTTTTAACTCTCCGTTGTTGTGCGGTAGATATCCAAGCACTGAGATTACGGATGTGCATTTTAGCATCATTTGGTCCCTCAACCAAACATTACTTTTGAAAAGGGGGGAGTGTTAACATTTGTTATTACATACTGTAAATATTAAAGAGTTGAAGCACACCATGTACATTGTAATGTACTGGCTGTAACATCTTCATTGGGTCACTTGGTTTTTTTCAAGACAGGGTTTCTCTGTGTAGCCTTGGCTGTCCTAGACTCACTTTGTAGATCAGGCTGACCTTGAACTCAGAGATCCATCTGCCTCTGCCTCAAGTGCTGGGACTACAGGCATGTGCCACCATCCACCCCCGCCTACATCTTTATTGGAAATAGCACAGACATTGTGACTTGTGTGTGTGTGTGTGTGTGTGTGTGAGAGAGAGAGAGAGAGAGAGAGAGAGAGAGAGAGAGACTTATTTTTATATCCTAAAACTTTAGTGGGGTTATATATCTGAAATTTTAGTTTCCACCAAATCTTTTTAAAAATGCAGATTTCAGCTCTGTGTGGTGGTAATTAGGAGGTGGAAGCAAGCAGCTTTTGAGTTCAAGGCCAGCCATGATTACATAGTGAGATCCTGAAGCAGATATCTGTGTTTTAGTCAAGGCCTGTAGAAGCTAGGTGCCTGAAGTGGGGTGGTAGCATTCTTGAAACAGCTAGTCTCCAGTCCCCAGTACATCTGTGAGAAAAAAACCCACACATTCAAAACAAAACCAAAAAAGTTTGTAAATTGGGACTTTTTTTTTAGAGTGCCAGCTCCCGAATGACACAGAGACTTCTTGTATTTATTATGAGCTTAGGCACTATAGCTGGGCAGATTCTCAACTATTCTAACCCAACAATTCTGGCCTGGTCCACGTCCCGCCATGCCCCATTACCTCTCTTCAGTACCTTAGTCCCAGCACTTTTTTCTTCCTCCACATCTGTCTGGAAGTCCTGCCTGTCTCTCCTGCCTTTGCTATTGGCCGTTCAGGTCTTTATTAAACCATCAGAAGGTGTTGGAGGGAGTGCTTACAAAATATGATGCATCCAAAGAATAATGATACCAAAGTCCAGTCTGTACTTGGCTCTCTGCTGGTACAGAAATCAGCATTTGAATAATACAAAGACAACCTTTACAGAGTGCACAAAAAGATTATCCCCAGCAAGGATGAGAAACACTGACGTCTTTATTTTGTAGAAGAGACTGAAGGCACAGAGGAACTGAGTCAGGTTCTTGCGTCCTGATTGATGTTATTTTCTTGTGGTCTCATTGGTGCTATTTCTCGATAGTACAGCAGCATGCTTCCTTACCACTTTCTGTACTTGAAATCAGAATCTGTAAGATGAGAGCAAGGGTGCTTTGATTCCTTCATAATAGTAATGACCAGCTCTCACATAGTGGTGTGAAAAGTTAGCGTAGGGCTGGAGAGGTGCTTAGGGCTTAGGAGTACTTGTTGCTCTTTGTAGATGGATCTGAGTTTGGGTCACAGCACTGAACTCCAACTTGAGAGCATCTGAAACCTCCTTCTGGCCTCTGTGGGCATCAGGCATGCATGTGGTACCCAGACACAAAATAACAAATCTTAAAAAAAAAAAAAAAAAAAAAAATCAGTGTTTGGGAAGAGAAAAGCTATTATGTCCTAAATGTGATGTAGCACCGGCCTTGTAAAGGGTCCCCACCCCAACTCGCAACCCTCATCAAAATTATAAAAGGAAAATGAACAGAAAAGCCACGGGCTTAAATGTCAGAGCAGTGTCAAAGTGCTGTGAAAATATCACAGTTTACATGATTTTCTGTCTCCCTTGATGGATCTAAAGCACAGTTTGAGTTGCACTTTTCTAGATGGCTGTGAGGACATGTCAGGAATTTGATGCTGCAGGTCTTCTGTCATTGTCTCTGTAGTACCACCTGTAACTGTAGCAACCAGGTGAGACTCTTGGTCCTCCCTGAGGAGAGACGGCCCATCACCTAGGGACTCCAGGTCACAACCATAATTTTAATACAGTGTGAGGATTAGGTGAGGGGCATTCAACTAAGAGTAATTTGGTAGAACTGTCTCTCGGCTCTCGTCACTAAATACTGTCACTTCCAACTCCATGGAAATACTGAAAGATAGAGAACAAAAAAAAAAAAAAGAAAAGAAAAGAAATTTAGGGGTGTGTAGATTGAGGGACTTCACTTGTACTTGCTTTCCAGCTCTCCTGTGTAAGAAGTGTGGGAAGGCGGCCGGGTGTGGTGGCCCATGCATGTAACCCCAGTACTCAGGAGGCAGAAGCAGGCTGATCGATGTGAGTGCCAGGACAGCCATAGCTGCACCGAGAAACCCTATCTTGAAAAAAAAAAAAAAGTGTGCGAAGAAGCATTAGTCATTTGTATATTTGTATGGCTATAACGTCCAAAATGGTATCTACTCGGGGCTGAATAAAACTCTCTTCATGTGTGCTTTGCATTCTGGTTTGATTGTCTAGTTATATGAAATTCTGAACTTGAAAAATTATTGGAGCATTATTTGAGTAGTTAGACAATAATGAAGCTGTTTGGATGTTTCAGGGAACACAGCTTCCTGTGTCTGGATTTTGCACAGGAGATAGTTTCAATTGTTCTGAAGCAAAGATGATTAAGAAACTGCATCATCTGTGGCTTGACAAAGCTGCCCAGACTTCTGGCCATGCTGGGGCCTTTGTACAAATACTGCTTAACACTTGGAGAGAGTTTGTATATCTTTTTGTTTTTCAAGACAGGGTTTCTCTGTGTAGCTTTTGCTGTCTGGACTCACTTTGTAGTCTAGGTTGGCCTCAAACTCACAGAGATCCACCTGCCTCTGCCTCCCAAGTGCTAGGATTAAAGGCCTGTACCACCATACCCAGCAAGTTTGTGTTTCTGATTCTAAGAATGTCTGGTTCTTTACTGAATAGTAAGGAACCTAGAAGGGGAGAAGAGCATTTGTAGTGAGAATTCTGAAATTTTGGTTTCTTAAAAAACAAACAAACAAACAAACAAACAAACAGCACACAGAAATGTGACAAGAATGTTTTCGTTTTAATCCCAGGCGTGGGAATATGGGTCTGCTTCACAGCAGCTGACTAATTTGCCTCATGCTCTGGTGGGGGCATGATTTTGCCAGCTGCAGATAGTTTCTGCGATTGTGTGGCAGAATTCTGGGGACTTTTCAGAGGGTTAAAGCCCCTGACAGGTGGCTTGGTTGTTGTTCGTCATGGTTTGTTAAGTAGTCATGAACAAAGAAGAAACAACAAGAAGAAATTAGATATCCTGACTGGGAAAATTAAACTTGCCCCAAGGAATTAAACACTCCTGATCAGCAGGAAATAGTCTACTGATTATGTCTCCCCCTTTCAGACCCCTGACTTTATTCAGTGATCACTTTCCTTTCCTCTCTATCCTTTATTTTCTCCCTTATGTAGTGTTAGGGGATTGAAGGGGAAGAAGAAAAGGGGTGGAAGAAAGATGCATCTATAAAGTAGTAAATGTCCGGTTACAGGCGTTACTTGTGTCCAGGTAACTCAAGGCAAGGGGTTTTCTCACAGCATCCGCAGAAAAGACATTCTCCCCTAGCCCAATAAGGAAGAGTGCTTTATGGGATGGCTTTTGACCTTGGTTTGGGCCTTCCTTTCCTGTTAGACTAATTGATAGGATAGCTGCTGTCAGGCTGTGACCCATTTTACGGTGGGGTTTGGCTAGTATAACTTCCATTAGGAAAGATGGGTGGGGCCAATGAGTAAGGGAACAGGTAGCTTTGAAAGTCTCTCTGCCTGCCCTGTGAAGTCTTGACTTTTGACTTTGAACATTTTCTTTGGTGACAGACGTAATAAAACTGTCTCTCCAAACAGCCTCCTCCTTATTGGAATCATATGTTGGCAACAGGAATTTGGGAAGCTGGGTGTGTTCAGCAGGATTTACTTTACTCATTCCATTGAGTAAGATGATCTTTTTCTGAATGAAATTGTATGCATTCTTAAGTAGGTGTTAGGAGATGGCTTATTCTTTCCTAAAAAATACGAGAGAACTTTGTGTAAGACTGATCAAAAGACTGGCGTTTCTCTTCCTAGGTGGAATAGGCCTCTTTGTGTTGTATTTAACTTTAATAAAGAGCACCAACACTGTGGGCTGAAGGGGTGCTTGGCAGTAGAGCACTTTACTTCCCTAGTACATACCAGGCACTGGGTTCCTTCCTGCACCACAAAACCCAAACAGAACAGAACTGGAACACACAGTGCGTGCAATTTTACCATATTAACCCGTTCAACCCTCCTAGTCATCCAGCTAAACCTGTGTTCCACAGATGTGCAAACACACAAAAGAGCTGGCCTAAGGCCACCAGCATTGAAATGGAACCAGCGGAATGGAGTGGCTGAGTCCCCAGCACTAGGCTGCCACTGCTGCCCACCCTTTCAGCTCATCTGACGCACACAACTTTTCACACTGGGTCTTCGCAGCAGATTCCATTTTATATAATGTGGGCTTAAAACTTCTTTTGAGACATGGGCCTCCTCCTCTGAAATGCTACTTTAAAATGTTGTATTTGTTCCTTATTTTCCTAGTTTGCTTTTGTTAGTACTAAACAATTGTTTTATCATTTATTCCTAATCCTAAAATGTCAAATGTCTAAACCAGTCAACCTTAAAAGCATATTTGGCTAAATATCTAAAGCTTTGGTTTAGGGAAGATTTCATTGGTGGGTTTTCAGATCATTTTTTTTTTCTTTTTTGAACACACCTTCCTGCTTCTGAGTAGTCTTCCTCACAGATTACTGAGCTATGCAGACGCTAGCACCCACAGGCCTTTGCTTTGTGAGTGATGTCATTGTGGTGGTCCGATTTGCTAAGAAGCACTGGTCACATAGAAAGTAGAACATGGCTCGAGGGGGCGCAGAAACACTGTTTTATATCTTCTCCTAGACTCCCCCCGCAACCCCCGCTTCAGTGTGAAAGGCCCTGGTGGAGAGCAGCTACTCACAGTGTGCCTGTCAGTCTCACACTGTAGACACGCCGGGAGTGAGCTTACCAGAGCAAACCTAGTTGCAGTAACTGATTGCACTGCCTTACACTTGAAGGCAGCCTGTCTGCTAACCACACCCAGTACCATCAACTTGTCTGACTGCTCTGGCTCTTTTCATGTCGTCCGTCCCGCCTGCTGAGCTGAAACAGCATCAGGAGTTCTTCACTCTGTGTGGAGACTCGACATTGCTCCTGGCTGTAGGGGGAAAACTGTCAAGGAGGGATAACACACAGGTAAGACCTGGATATATTTCATTTGGGCCAGTAATTATTTCTTGATTCAAGATTTAAAAAAAAAAAAAAATCCCTACCTTTCATAGCATTGCCTGCAAAATAGTCTGAAATATTTCTGTGTGTTGTGCTGTGCTGTATATAAACTTTTACCATTCCTAATTCTCTGTAGTTGGTGGACAGTTCAGTAATTGTACTTTATTTTTACTTTTAAATTTATTTTTTTTAAAGTGAGGCATTGGCCTCTTTTTTTTTTAGATTTTTATTTTATGTATATTTAGTGTAAAGGTATCAGATCCCTTGAAATTGGCATTACAGACAGTTGTGAACTGGCATGTGGGTGCTGGGAATTGAACCCTGGTCCTTTGGAAGAGCAGACAATGCTCTTAACCACTGAGCCATCTCTCCAGCCCCTTAAATTTATTTTTAAGTAATTAAGTTGTTTTTTTTGTTTTTTTTTTTTTTTCTTTCTTTTCTGAGACAGGGTTTCTCTGTATAGCCTTGGCTATCCTGGGTTCGCTTTATAGACCAGGCTGGCCTCGAACTCACAGAGATTTGCCTGCCTCTGCCTCCCTGAGTGCTGGGATTATAATCATGTGCCACTAAGCAGGCTAAATTAGAGATTGATGGGAGAGCCCCCGCCGCCATGGTGGGCGGTGCCATCCCTGGGCTGGTGGTCCTGTGTTCTATAAGAAAGCAGGCTGAGCATGCCAAGGGAAGCCAGCCAGTAAGCAGCACCCTCCAAGGCCCTTCATTGGCTCCTGCCCTGTTTGAGTTCCTCAGTTGTTTCAGTGTTGAGCAGGGATATGTGTAAGCCAAATAAACCCTTCCCTCCCAACTTGCTTTTGATTATGGTGTTTCATCATAGCGTCCGTAACTCTAACTAAGACATCATGTATCTCCAGCCAGCTTTCCCTATGGTTATATTTGTTTAACCACTATCAAACCAGAAAGTTGACATGGTTATATTCTCGCCACCTCCACTCCTGCACAGATCTTGTGGTACCTCTTTGGAGTCATACACATCCTCCTGTCTCCACCACTTCAAATTCTTTGCAACTAATAATCTCTAGCTCTTTATTTTTGTCATTTTAGAAATGGATTTTTAAGAGTATGTGACTCTTTTTTGAGGCTGGTGTTTTCCTCTTGGCACAACCCGGTCCACCTAGGTTGCTTGTAGTAATAATCTGTTCTTTGCTGAGCAGTGTTGGCCATTCATCTGTTTCAGAGCATGTTGGTTGCTACCACACTGGGCTATTGCGGTTAAAGCTGCTGTGAACATTCACATGCTGCAGATATTTGTACAGACAAAGGTTTTATGAAATTTATTTGTGTGTGTGTCTGTAGGTATGTAGGCACATGTTCTGCATGGTGCATGTGTAGAGGTCAGAGGACAACTGGCTGGAGTTGGTTCTCTCTTACCATGTGGGTTCCAGGGACAAATCTCAGGTCCATAGGTTCACTGGTTCTGGATACAAGTTTTTGTTTTCAATAACTTATTTAATTTTTATTTTACGTGCATTAGTGTGAAGGTGTCAGATCGCTTGGAATTGGTGTTACAGACAGTTGGGAGCTGCCATGTGGGTGCTGGGAATCAAACCTGGGTCCTTTGGAAGAACAGACAGTGCTCTTAACCACTGAGCCATCTCTCCAGCCCCTGGATACAAGTTTTAATTTCACTGGAATAAGTGCCCAAAATGTAGTTGATGGGCCTTAAAGTGAGTGTGTGAGATTTCCTTCTCTTTATGGTTTGAAGCAAGGTCTTGTTGTGTTACCCAGATGGCCTTCAACCTTTTGTTTTTGTGGGTTTTTCTGTTTGAACGCCTACAGCCTGGGTAAACTCCTTGCCATTGCTGTATTTCTAGCCTTAGTATGTTTGGTTTATTTAAATTCATCAGATTACTCAGTAAATTGAATTGGCCAACAAAGAGATGTTTTGAGCTGGTTTTTGTTGTTGTTGTTTTAGCCCTCCATGTGATTCTGCCTCTATGCAGCATGGCCTGGGTCTGGTGACTCATTGTAGAACCCGATGCTGTCTGCTGTGAGTCGGAACCAAGACTAACTCACCCTCCTGCTGCCAAAACAGCGCTGCCCAGGAGCATGCAGTCCAGACTAGGAATTTCTGGTGGCTGCATTATAAATCTACGTTTGTGACTATACCCTCAAACTTTGGCTACAAAGAAAAATTGTTCAATAGGCCAGATGGTGGTGGTGCCACCAGCAAGCTCTACAGAGTGATTTCTAGGACAACCAGGGCTACACAGAGAAACCCTGTCCTGAAAGAAAAAAAAAACAACAACAACAACAACAACAACAATCCAAAACAAACAAAAAAGTTCAAATTGTTTTCTTTATCAGGTAGTTTTAGAAACCTTAAGGTCAAGTAGTTTAAACTGCTTATTTGGAAATGCTGTAGCAGCACAAAATGCACATAGGCAAAAGGCCAGTGCATAGGCGGAAGTAACTGAATTAGTTGTAGATTTACTAGTTATATTTCTCTTTGCTCATGCATGTGTGTATATGTCAGTGTCTCCATCATACAGCTCCATGTCTGGGCACCCTCCTCCCTGCCAGTCACAGTGCTTTTCCCTGATGGCTATTATATTATAATGATAATTTTCCTTGTAAAACTTTTAAAAGCACTGGGTTAGAGGGTAAGCTTCCTGTAACACATGCTCTGTTATAAAGGGATGGGAGAGGCACCTTTTTAGAAAAATCCCACTTGTAAATTTATCTTTTAAACCGATACCCAGTCATAAGATTGTACATATTTATGGAGTGCCTTGTGCTGTTTCAACATGTATACAATGTGTAATGTTTCCGTCATATCTGTTTTCTTAAACATCTGTCATTTCTTTATGGAAAACACACTCAAACTGTCTAGCTTTTGGACATACTTAGTATATTATATTGTCATTATGTCCAGTCATCACGCCTCTTACTCCTATCTAACTCTAGTTGAGTACCCATTTATCAGCCTCTCCCCTCCTTTCCTTCCCCTGCTCTTAAGGACCTGAAGAGATAAGTTTTATTCCTTGTTCCTTGGGCTTGGGTTGAAATAAAGCTGTAGCTTTATTTGCCAGTAAATCAATAGAATCTGGATGTTAGGCTGTGTTCTCTCACTTTATTATAAATAATGCAAGCCTCCCTTGTGGTGAGCTCTCTTGCTGAACCCTGGGGAGGTGGGGACTGTGAGCAGTCAGCATCAGAGCGTGTGGTCCTTTGGGGGTTTGACTCATCAGCTGCTTAGTCAGATGGAGTGTTTTCTAGCGCTCCCCAAACGTACAGTTCAGCCTTTGTTTTGAAATCATTCCTTCTGTCTTCTCTCCCTCTTCCATTACTTTGATTACTTTGATGAGACATTCAAGCTGTGCAGTCGTATCCTTTTATTTCCATAGTCTACAGAAGCTAGTTTGATGGTTAACTGTAGGTGAGCCGGTAATTGTATCTACTTGGCTGGAACTCATCCTTAAAGGTGAAATATGTGTTGACAAAGGCCCCCTACACTTAGAGACCTGAACAAAGGTAACTGGGTCCTTTGGAGTTTTAGAGAAAACCAGAGTGAAAGTTTAGGAAGTGTGACTTACTGAGGCAGGATTGGTGTATTGGGGGGAGAGAGGGTGTGTGAGTGAGTGTGTGTGAGAGAGGGGGAGAGAGAGAGAAAAATATTTGGGGGAGCAAAGAATACAAAGGTGTATAGTAAGGAATTATAGATTCAGATAGTCTCCAATGCTGAGTGACTTTGTTCTGAGAGGAAGGTTACTGGGGCAAGAGAAGTAATAGGATGGACCCTAATAGTCACTTCATTATGCAGCCATCTGCGTTGTTTGGGTGATGGAGTTTGATGACAGGGGCATCTTTCCTGCCCATTTTCTGTGTGAGCAGCTCAGTAAGAAGGCTAAGAAATAGCCCTATGTAGAAAATTACACCCACAAATGGCTCCAGGATTTCTACTGCCAGGTTCTGAAATGAGCTGCCCTAGACAGCAATTTGATGACATTGCCAACTATCTTTCTCCCAGTCCCCACCAGTCCTCAGACTGTGTTCTGACAACTTCAACTTCTGTTGCTGCATGCTTGCTACATTTTTCAATTACTGACATACAGGAATTTAGTATTTTACTGTGCCTGAGGTAGGCAGTTGCTTACCTCTTGATATTGGATACCTTTCCTAGCTATGAAGTATTAGACCACACTGGATAATTGAGTGCCCACAGTTATTTTATAGAACAGATTCTGGGAGCTGTACCGGGGGAGCTAGCTGGGGTGGTGCGCCCTCATTCTGCTTGACGTTGTTTGCCGTAAAGTGCTGTTGAACCAAAAAGCAAGTTGAGCCTCAGCTGTGCCGGTTCCTATATCTGAACATGAAAGTGCTCGTTAAAGATTAAAGGACTGCTTGGTCCTCCTGGCCCCAAGATGGAATGATCTCTGCTGTGGCGACAGCTTCCCTCTCCCTGGAGAGGCCATTTTATACAGCAGGTTTGTGCTTCCAAATGTTACAGTGAGCTGCGCTGGCTGATACGGCGGTGATAAGTTGACATTCGGGCACTCTGAAGACATATGAGCTCTATAGCATCCATGGTTTGGATTTCTGGGAAAACTGCCTCATCAGGAAGTCAAAAGCCTCAGCTTTCAGCCTATCCCTATGGGGAGGCGTTTTCCTTTGTTTCATTTGACTGTTCTACAGAGTCAAGTGAACTTGCCTTTTCTCAGCAATAAAAATTCCATGAAGTCCCTTGTGCTGTGTCCCAGGTGTGAGAGTAGCTCGGTGTAACCAGACTGCAGTGATAGTAGTTACAATAATTTCTTCTGCAGACTTGAAAAATAGCAGTCCAACCAAGAAAATAAGTAACAGTTCAGTTATATTCTGTGTGGTTCTTGCTGATAGGAGGACTGATGTTGAGGACCCGTGTGACTACTGTTCAACTAGATGGTCTTTGAAAAAAGACTTCATTTTACTCTGTGAGTACCTCAGGTAAATAGCAGTAACCTCCAGGCTGGTTTGCCTGAGCAGCTTGAGAGGGAGGAGCTTATTTAAAACACAGCTGAGGGGCTAGGAAGCTATCTTTTTCCCTAAGCACTCTTCTTGGTTCTTAAGCAGCACTACAGTTGATTCTTGAGCATCCTAAAGCTTACTTCATTCTTCCTGCTTAATTTCTGCGATTTATTAGATGATCGGTGTTTGTGTGGTACCCGTATTATTTTTCTTAAATAGTAGGTACTCTTGTTTCTTTAAACATGGTCGGTTGGAGAGAGGACTCGGTGGGTAGGTACTCGGTGGGTACTATTACTTTTGTAGAAGACTTACTTAAGTCCCAGCACCCTCATCATTGGTAGTGCTATGTCCAAGGAGATCTGATGCCCTATTCTGGCCTCCATGGGCCCCGTGTTTATGTTCGTGTTTCCCTTCCTACATATACATAAGTAAAAATAATAAAAGTAAATCTTTTTTTTTTTTTTTTTTTTAAAAAAAAGGTATGTTTGGGCATTAAGAGCCTTCCACAACGATGATTATAATTTGGCAGTGTCTGGGACAGCCACTGATTCTTGGAAATTTGGGTTTTATTGATTCTCTTTTAGAGAAAGGATGTAGATACAAGATTAATTTTATTCAAAATAAAAAGTGTACTAAGTGTGGTGGGCATGCCTACAGTCTCAGTATTTAGGAGGTGGAAAGAGGAAGGTCATTCTCAAAAAACAGAACAGAAACAAAAGAACAAAACCAAGAAAGTTAAAAATGCTCCTCCCATCCTATACCTATTGCAGGTCCCCGCCTCAATGTGTTGTCCTCTGACCTCTTTTGCATATCCTTGCTAAGTTTGTATGGATTTAGGAGTCTAAAGGATCTTGAGGAATGAATAGCTTAATTTCCTTTTTCATAGTTGTTGCTTGTACCATTAGGCACTATTGCAAGGGAACATGTCGTTATATGCTTAGTCCACGGACAACAATGTGTGAGATGCAAGTTGTTTGTTTGTGTTTTGAGACAGGGTTTCTCTGTGTAGCCCTGGCTGCCCTAGAACACTCTCTGTAGACCAGGCTGGCCTCGAACTCAGAAAGATCTGCCTAACTCTGTCTCCTGAGTGCTGGGATTAAAGGCAGCAAGTTTTAAGTTTTTAATTTTCAGTGTTGTGGGGAGGGGCAGAGGTTAGACAGCAGCTTCTTAGGAGTTGGTTTTCTTCCACCTTATTTTGAAGGGAGTGTTTCTTTTGTTTGTACTGTTCCAGACTAGCTGGCCCGTAAGCTTCTACCTGATAGTCCTATCTGTGCTTCCTGTCACGTCTCCCATCCCAGCCTTGAGAATACAGGTGCCTACCACTGCCTCCAGGGGATAGATAGAGTTTAGCTTGTCTAGCTTGCATAGCAAGCACTTTTATCCACTGATTCTTTTTTTTTTTTTGGTGAGTGCATGTGCGTTTGTGTGTGTGTGTGTGTGTGCACGCACGTGTGTGCACGTGTGTGGTTTCATGCTATCCTGCAACTTACTGTGTTTCTAGGCTGGCTTCAAAATCATGCAACTACTCATTTAAAAAAAACTATTAATAGTTTTGTGAGGTAGGTTGCTCAAGTTTTAAAACTTAAAGAACATCAATGGCAGAACCAACACTTTTTTTTTTTATTTCTACAGTCTCATAATCTTTACATAATTTCACAAAACCTCAGCCTGAAGCCATTAGTTTAAATTTAGGATCTTTTATGAGCTCTTTTCTAGTCTAAAAGGAGGTGCTAGGATGGAGTGTGGCTGCATTTTGGAGAAATGGATTAAAGCTATGAGAATCTCAGAGAAGGGAATGATACCCCTCCCCAGCTAAATGGTATTTTAGCAGATTGAGGAGTTCTGTGCTTTTATGCTACTGGTCCTGAGTAGTTCTTAGTGGGGTTCACGATGACTCCTACCTAGCACACCGCACTGCCTAGATTTTTTCGCCCTAAGTTTACCAGAGTAGGAGGAGCTCATAGCTTTTGTAACAGCACCACTAAAAGCGGCTATTGTGTGACCCTCAAGAGTGGTTTTATATGAGTCTGTGTGAGGCTTCTCCATAGCTACAGAGGGGTTTTCAGGAGTGGAGTTCATGGGATAATGGGTGTCCATTGCTCTAAAGATGCCTTATCCCTTGAAAAGAACCAATGAACACACTGCGGGGGGGCATGTGCCTTTAAATACTATCAGTATCTGAATAGGAAATACTGACTGGAGGTGCTAGGATGGAGTGTGGCTGCATTTTGGAAAAATGGATTAAAGCTATGAGAATCTCAGAGGGGAACGATAACCCTCCCTAACCAAATGGTATATTAGCAGATTGAGGAGTTCTTTGCTTTTATGCTTCTGGTTCAGGGAGCGGTTATAACACCTTACTCCACAGTAGCTGTCCTCGAGTGGTGTAATAATATGTGAGTGGGATGAAACAGCTCATTTGTTGCAAGGGAGTGAATTAGCATAGTTTTTAAACTCAAATTCTGTCTGCACATACTTCTTGTTTGTTGGTTTTGGTTTTTTGAGTCACTGTGTAGCCCTGGCTGATCTGGAACTCATTCTGTAGACCAGGCTGGCCTTGAATTCACAGAAATCCCCCTGGCTCTGCCTCCAGAGTGCTGGGATTAAAGCCACCAGGTTTGCTTATGTATTTTAGTTAACCTAGCATTCACTGACTGCAGCCCATGTTGCCAGCTCCATCCAGAGTTTATGCCATCCGAAATCTACCTTGAAAGATGGAGGAGGCCAGATGTGGGAGCCATGAATGTCCTTGCTGAGAATAACTGGTGGATTTGGGGGGACCACTCAGATGCTTCACTGGAGAATAAAAGGGTCTGATATGAACTTCAGTTCCTCTCTTAAATTAAAAGCATCCAGAAGCTGGAGATAAGGTTCAGTGGTTAGGATTCCTGGCTGCTCTTCCAGAGGACCAAGTTTCAATTCCCAGTACCCACATAGCTCACATCTTTCTGTAACTCCTGTTCCAGAGGATTCGACTCCCTTACTCATGTAGTCGAAACATCAATGTACACGAAATAAATGTAAATAAATTAAAAAAAAAAAAAAGCTCTGGCCCCTTTTCCAAAGGGCTTGATTCCTAATACCTAAATGGAAGCTCACAGCAGTCCCAAAGGATCTGATGGCCTCTTCTGGCCTCCTCAGGCATCATGTGCAAGTGTGGTGCACAGATAAATATGCAAATACCCATCACATAAACGAAAGCACTTAGACTGCAAGGACTTGATGTTTGTTTTCTTTGTGTAACACCAATGCCAATTCCAGTCTGTTAAGGCTAATTCAGTGCTAATGAATGAATAGTTCTTGATGAGCCAGTCATTCTCAAATTGATTTTTAAATAAACAGGCTAATAAGAAAGAATTGGTATACATTTGGGGACTTTGGTTTTTAAGGACAAATATTAAGGCGACCTCCTATGTTCTTTAGGCATCCCAACGATACGATGGTAGATGGCTTAGCTTTAGTGTGGAGTATGGCAGTTGGGAAAGAAGAAAAGGCTCCCGCTATTTGTTTTAATGAGAGAAGTCTAGTTGTGTAAGGAAATAGAGGTCAGAGGAAGCTGTGGGAAGAGAGACGTGAACCTGGCTTTAGCTGATGAAAATTCACCAGTAGGATTCCACCTGCCACCAGTGACTCCACTAGTTTTCCCAGTCCACTAACCCCAGTGTTACCCTTTACAAAGGCAAAGCAACTTGTGTACTACCCGCCTGGGAAAATCTTCAGAGCTGTGAGCCTGCTGCCTGCAGCAGCTGGCTGTGGGGAGCCTCAGGCTGTTCTGAGATGAAATTTCAGAAACTGGCCACCAGAGCTTTCCAGGTAAGGGCTCCAGCCGTGGGGGAAATGAGCTTTACCTGCCCTGCCAGGTAAATCCACCTTTGATTGAAAACAATCAGTGGGGTGCCTCTTTGTTAGGCTGCTGTTGTTGCTGCAGACTGAGGCTGGGTTGTTTGGGAAATAGGAGTTTGGCTGGCATGAGTCAGCACTGTCCTGAGTAAAGCCTGAGCTCTGTTGCAATGTTGCTTACCAAAGATCCGTCCCCAGGCGGCACCATTCACTGCCCCTGAAAGCAGCTGCTGTTGGCCCCTGAGATGATCTCATCAGAACATGGCTCCAGCGACCTCAGCTGCAGCTTCTTCGGGCAGCCTGCTGTCTGCTGGGGCAGTGTTTTGAGACAGGCAAAAGCAGGTAACCCCAGATGGTTTTCTTGCTTTTCTTAAGCCAGACCAAGCTAGGGGCAGAGACTGGATGTGAATCAAGGCTTCTCAGTCTGGGAGTCTAAAGCCAGCTCTTCCATTCTTTGAAGTGGCCCTTAAGGGGACAAATTTCCTTTCAAGGGGAGCAGGGTGTTTTTGACCTGAGCAGGCTAGTGATTATATAGAAGATATATAGCTTTTTATTCCTTTTTTAAATTTTATTTTATTTCCTTTTTTCCTGCTCTTTTTGTGTCTTATGAGAAACAGTTTGGTCAAGCTAAGTTATGGTGAAAGGCAAAGCAGGCATGTTTGCTTCCCTTCCTGGTGACTGGCTACTAACCTGGGGAATGCTGTTTTACCAGTGACTTTGTGCCCACCGCCCTTCTGAGGGGTTATGAAGAACATTTTCCTTTCATCCCTGGTTCTGTTCAGGTCCCTGCCCATCTTTTTCCTGGTTTTGCCTCTAAACTTTTTATCTGTTTCACTGGAGTGTCACTGTCATCTCTACACACTCTGCTTCCTCTTTGGCTCCAGGCTTTGTACGCATGTTTTTTGGAAACACCTGGCCAGCTAGCTGCTTTAGTCTAGGAGTTACTTCTTCAGAGCTGTTGCTTTCCTAGGAGAGTGTGTTATTTATTCCAGCCATAGGATGGGTATGTGAGAATCTTGTTTGTTTTGTTCAAGCTATGTCCATGGTACTTGGTTTTCAGTAGAGGCAGAATGTGGAAAAGCCTACACTAAACTTTCTCATCTCTAATACTTGCTCAGTGTCTTTTTTCCTACTCTTAGTGGCCTGCTTATGCTTTCCTGAAGCTAATCAGGAAGCTCCTACTTACCAACTCCAACCCCCAATGTACACCCCTTTTCACCCTGTCTTCTGTCTCTGCCTAGCTGTTAAATGGTTGAGCCATTCTGCCAGTGTCTTCATTTTTCCTCTGCCAGTGTCCTAATATTTTTTCACTAACATAAATTTTGAGGTTTTGCCTCAACAAGGCTTTGCCTTGTTTTCTGTTTTCCTTTCCCTCCAAGACCCTCAAGTATGTTCATAAATTCAAGTACCCTCATCAGATCTTTTTAGCCCAGCAGTGTTTCTTAGACTTGAGCCTTATTGGCAATTGGACAAACCTCGGCCAACTGTCCTTTATGTGTGAGAGACATAGCCAAGGCCCCAGCTATCAAAAACCTCATAAGGTCACCATGTACACAGCTGAACTCATCATTCTGATGAGACAGGGAACCACAGATGGTTTTCTTGCTTTCTTCAATCCAGACTAAGCTGGGGGGTAGGGGGGTGAGAAACTGGAAAACCCTTAGCCTTCAGATGTGAATCAAGGCTTCTCAGTTTGGGAGTCTAAAGCCAGCTCTTCCATTCTTTGAAGTGGTCCTTACGGTGACCTTTCTAAGGTGAGCTGGGTGTTTTAGACCTGAGCAGGCCAGTGACTGTATGGAAGGTATGCAGCTTACCTGTTGTTTTATGTGCTGTCTATATTGCTGTATGCTTGAACTTTGTTCATTATACCCACCAGATCTTTTCATTTTTATATTCACATCCTCTAAATGAGTTAGACTACTGTGCTTGCTATACTTATTGGAGTACTGTTCATGTGGCTTTCTTTATCCTCAGTCATTGCTTTAAATTACAGGTGAGTGGATATTTAAAAAAAATTTTCCCATAGGTAGGCATAGTTCCCAGCACTTGGGAGGCAGAGGTAGGTGGATCTCTCTGAGTTCAAGGCCAGCCTTGTCTACAAGGTGAGTTCCAGGATAGCTGGAGCTACATGACAAGACTGGCTGGTGACAGTGGTGGGTACAACCATTTTTCCCCTTTATTTTTTATTTTATGTGTATGGGTATTTTGCTTGCATTATGTACATATACCACATGTATGCGTGGTAGCCTGCCAAGGCCCAAAGGAGGACATCAGATCCCCTGGGACTACAGTTACAGATGATTGTAAGTCACTGTATGCTGCTAAGAATTGAACCATGGTCTTCTAGAAGTGCTCTTAACTGTTGAGCTGTCTCTCCAGCACCAGGACATTTGTTTTCACTGTGTTGTGTTGTGTTGTGTTGTGTTCCTTCCCTTCCTTTCTTCCTTTCTTCCTTCCTTCCTTGCTTCCTCTGTCTTTCTTTCCTTTGTTCCTTTCTCCTCCTCCTTTAAAGATTTATTTTTATTATGTATACAGTGTTCTGCCTACATGTATGCCTGCAGGCCAGAAGAAGGCACCAGATCTCATTATAGATGGTTGTGAGCCACTATATGGTTGCTGGGAATTGAACTCAGGGCCTTGGGAAGAGCAGCCAGTGCTCTTAACCTTGAGCCATCTCTCCAGCCCGTGTTTTGTTTTGTTTTTATAGACACCCCACTGGTTTAAGAGTTTTTTTTGTGAATACTTTGACAGGGCTTGCCTTCTTCAAACATTGAGACTACCTTTTCCCAAGATTTCACATACCAAAGACTGACTGGCTTTGCCTGCAGGAATCTGATGTGACTCCTGCTCAGAACTCCACTGGACTTCTGCTGCTCCACTGTAAATCTTGAAGGACTCCTTTCTTCTCCATGGTTGCCCAAGTTTTCTTAGGTCATTGCTGTGATTTGTAAAGTGCTTTGGATGTGGCCCTGTCCTATGGTTACTGAGAATGTTTCCATCTCCCTAGGCTACCCTCACTTTCCTGCTCCCTGCTCATGACAGCCCTTTAGGGAAGCTGTTCTCAACCTGTAGGTTGATGCCCCTTTGAGGGGGTTTAACAACCCTTTCAGAGGTCACCTAAGACTATTGGAAAACACAGATATTTACATTACAGTTTATAAAGTAGCAAAAGTAGCAGTTATGAAGTAGCAATGAAAATAATTTTGGGGGCTGGAGAGATGGCTCATTGCTTAAGAGCACTGTCTGCTCTTCCAAAGGTTCATGAGTTCAATTCCCAGCAACCACATGGTGGCTCACAACCATCTATAATGTGAACTGATTCCTTCTTCTGGCAGATATAAATGCAGATAGAACACTCATACACATAAAATAAATAAATCTTTAAAAAAAAAAAAAAGAAAAAGAAAATAATTTTGGTGGTTGGGGGTCACCACAACATGAAGTCTTTGGCCTTCCTAGTTTGATTATTGTTTCTTATTTTGGATTTCCACAATTGTGCCGCCTTCTCTTCCCTTCCCCTCCCTGCCCTTTCCCTCCCCTCTCCTCCCTTCTTCCTTTTTTTTTTTTTTTTCTCTCTCTCATTCTCTAGTTCTTTCCTTCTATGGCTGAATTCATGTCCTTAGTCTGGAGCCTGTTACATCAGGCAGAGTGGCTGAAATGGATCCCTAGGGGTCAAACCACCATTCTAAATGTCTTTATTATTCTCATTAATGTTATAAGATCCATATGCTCTCTCCTTAGATGGATGCTTTGGGTTTCTGCTGGAAGAACTCAGACTCATGGCTGCTTATTGTGTGTTTCATCTGAAGTCTAGATGGCCACTCTAAGTTATTTGAAGAGTAAAGGGCTTGCTAAAATCTTGGCTTCATGTTTTTATTTTATAAAATAAAAATGTTGCTTCATGTTTTTATTTTATATGTATGTTTGAGTGCCTGCATGTATGTCTGTGCATCACATACATGCTTGGTGTCCTCAGAGGCCAGAAGAGAGCATTAGATCATGTAATTGGAGTTAATGGCAGTTGTGAGCTGCCTGTTAGGGGTGCCAGGAACCAAACCCAGGTTCCCCTGCAAGAGCAGCAGAGCCGTCTAAACCCATTGGCTAACATTTTTATAGTGCTTTACAAAAGTGTTTAAGTATTTTATTTTCTCTGTTGCTTGCTGTAACCCTGTGTTAGTTTGGCTTTATACCAGTGGTATAAAGCTAGTTCTAAAGCTGGGCATGGTGACACAAGCCTGTAAACCTAGCATTCAGGGAGGCAGAGGCAGGTCTACAAAGTAAGTCCAGGACAGCCAGGGCCACACAGAGAAACCCTGTCTCAAAAAACAAAAAACAAAATAAAATCTAGGTCTGATACAGAGACATTTATTCACATAAGACTTGGGGGGGGGGTCGTTCTTTTATGTCATTAAGCAACTCGCTGGTGTCTTTGTAAGTATATAAGCACCGTCCAGTGCTACATAAATGGTGCCTTTGCTCTGAAAGCAAGGGTTAAGGGCTATTTCTTTACAAGGCAACTTTATGATCAAAGTAGGAGGAGGAATAACTTGGGATCTTGTCTTCTGACCTATGGGAAGACCCCATTATGGTCGGAGATTCCTTGCTCCGACTTCTTGGCCAATTCTGATGTCTTCTTGTGCCCCTGCTCTAGGGATTGGGTGTATGCTAGCATGCAAGTGCCCTTTTCCACTGAGCTACTGTCCATCAGGCTCTCTGTTGTGTTTCCAAGTTGTGGAAGCTTCCTTTTGTGCTGTGAGACCAGGTGAAGAGAAGGGAGCATGAAGTGGAATGAACTGTATGAACAGCAGAAAAGGTCACATAGATGTTCTAGTAGGTGACTTCATTTGTAGAACATGGTATAACTGTTGGGGTACTCTCATACTTGGACTGTGAAATTAGGTTATAGAAAAACCAACTTGGGCTCAGCAATAATGTCTGTTAGGTACAAATGACATTCAGTTTTAGCCCCTATATACTTGAGAAATGAATAAAAGGTTGAGAAACAGCTGGGCAGTCATGGCTTACACCTTTACTCTCAGCAATTGGGAGGCAGAGGCAGGTGGATCTCTGTGAGCTCAAGGCTAGCCTGGTCTACAGAACTAGTTCCAGGACAGCCAGAAAAGGACAAAGAAACCCTGTCTTGAAAAAAAAGAAAGAAAGAAAGAAAGAAAGAAAGAAAGAAAGAAAGAAAGAAAGAAAGAAAGAAAGAAAGAAAGAAA
>NW_026595981.1:8336464-8342916 GCF_907164565.1 Psammomys obesus | reverse complement strand
AAAGAAAGAAAGAAAGAAAGAAAGAAAGAAAGAAAGAAAGAAAGAAAAAGAAAGAAAGAAAAACATGTCTGATTAGTTTAAAAGTTGTTAGCCTAGAGAAAGAAAAGCTTAAGGGATAGCTTGATTCCCATTTTCAAGTACAAGTATAGTTGACAGGGGGAGTCTGATGAATTCTTCCTAATGAACTTCAGAGATTCAAGAATAAATGGCCTTAAAGGGGCGAGTTATTTTGAATATGAAGAAGGGGTTTTTAGGTCATCAAAATTTAGGAAACAATGGAATGACTGCTATTGAGAGTTTATAGAGATTTTTTTTTATAGTCCCATTTATTGATTACTGTGGAATAAATTATCACAAAGCTTTGAGTAGCATAAGATGACAACCATGTTGCTAGTGCTCTGTGAACTCATGGTACTGCATGTGATGCTGGTATGCTGAGAGGATTAATTGGCTTTTATTTCCAGGTTTGGGTCTTGCTGCTAGTTGTTGGTTGGTTGAGCCGTCTTGGTTGTCCTCCATGAAGACTCTCTTATCATTGGGCAAGAGCAAGCTCCTAGGCCATAATGGAAGCTGTGTGGTCCGAATCTTCGAACTGATCACTTTTGTCCCCATTGGTTTGGCCAGATTAGTGTGAGTTTCCCTCCCTGAGCTTGGAGTGCTGAAGCCACCCTGTGAAAGGATATGTGGTATGGCTGGGGTTCTTGCTGCTCATTTTGAGACAGTATCCATACTGACCTTCTAGTCATTGAACGGCCAGATAGGCATATGACTTACAAATTTGGCAGCACATCCGACTCACCTGGGGGAATTTACAAGCTTGGACTCCTAGGTACCAGACATGTGACTCAGTGTCTCCTGGGGGGTGGGGCAGGTGTTGGTTTGTAAGAGACACTGTGTCCTTTCAGCAATGTGAGTATGGGAGGGGGGCAGGTCCAGATAAGCTATATATAAGGCACCATGGAAAGTGCGGTAAGACAGGTGGGCCATATCTGCTCTCCTGTTTCCTGCACATGGCAGGCCTGTCTGCCTGGTGTGCTTTCATCCATGCTTCCTCTTGTAAGTTATTTCTCATTGGATCAGCAAATCAGCAGAGCTTGTTTTTTGATGTTTAACTCAATTCTTCCTTTCTCTTAGTGTCAAGTGCTTCGTAGTGTTTTCATCTCTAATTAGATATTTGTGAGATGTTTTGGCTGATGGTCGTCTTCCTTTTTCTCTAACACGGTGCTTCTTGTAAGAGGCTCTGTTTTTGTGGGTCAGTGCTTGAGTGAGTGCGTTCATGAATGAAGTGATCCTTGAATTTGGTTTGAAAGGTGATTAGGGTTTTGGACAAGCGGAACGCTTTTCTCATTGCTGTGACAAAATACCGGAGACAGGGCAACAGAAAGGTTTCTTTTTGGCTCATGTTTTAAGAGGGTGCAACCAGTCTTTTGTGATGGGGATGGCGCAGCAGAGTTCATGCTGGCTGGAGCTTGTGCTGAACACGTCTGCAAAGACTGGGGAGCAGGCAGCATGGGATTCGGGCACACCCCTCCACCCCCCGGGTTTGTGCTGCCCACATTCCGAGTGGGTCTTCCCTCTCCAGAACACCCAGACCTGTGTTTGCTGGGTGGTTCCAAATCCAGTCAGGTTGACAATGAAGATTAACTGTCACAGTGGCAAAGAGAGGGGTTACATGAGGAAGTGTCTGCTCTCCATCTTGAGAGCAGTAGACAGGCCGGCAGGGTACAACAGTGTACATACTGAGAACATTTTCCCTACATCTTTCCAAGTTTCTCTTGATTGCTCTTTTATGTAGTTACAACATTCCTTGGTTTGTTTTTGTTTTTGTTTTGTTCTTCAGCCAGTCTTGTGCTTTATTGCTGTGGCCACCTCAGGTCTTGACAGCCAATTTGCACAGCAGGTGCAGCCCCCCTTCCCCCTCGATGCTTGGTGGGCCTGCGGCTCATGGCTCCAGTCTTCTTGGGTTGCATGTCCAGAGGCTTGTACTTCTTGACCATTGAAGAATTTCTGGAGGTTTTTCTTTAACTCTAGTTAATGATAGTGAGGGCACCAGTGGTGGAGAGCCTGGGTGCAGCACTGTCATCTTAGCAACTGGAAGCTGGGACAGCTCCTCCTCCTCACCTCCATGGCAGTGCTGCTCACGCTTGGGCTATCACTTTCCTTGTTTAACAGATTACTACCATACCACATCTGAGACTTTCTCCTTCTGCTTTTGTTTTGGAAGATAACCTGTCTCTTGGAGTGAGTCTACACACTGCGCACACAGATTTTATGTTAATTTTATGGGCCAGGCTTTTAGTTTCTTCTGGTTCCTATCTTGTTGGTGTTCTCTTCCCCTTCTACGAGATTTAAATTCAGATTCTTTTTTTTAATATATGTATTTATTTATTATGTATACAATGTTCTGTCTGCATGCACACCTGCACGCCACAGGAGGGCACTAGGTCTCATTATAGGTGGTTGTGAGCCACCATATGGTTGCTGGGAGTTGAACTCAGGACCTTTAGAAGAACAGCCAGTGTTCTTAACCTTTGAGCCATCTCTCCAGCCCTTGAATTCAGATTCTAAGGCCAATTTCTGAATTCTCAGTCTGGCTCCAATATAGCTGTCCAGTTTAGTCATGGCTCTCAGGATTGCTAAGATTATTATTAGGACCGCCCTTCTCTTCCTGCCTGCCTGTATCTCAGATCAAATCCGTGTCCTTGATCCCTTTGTTGCTGCTCTGCTGAAGACTTAAGAGTATCACCCTTCCTCTGAAGCCTCCTTTGTCTATCTGCCACTGGGAGTTCACATCATCTACTGAGTCTTCTAACAGAAAGAAGAGCCTCTTTTGTGTCACCTTTACGTCAGGGTGCGTTTTCTGCCTTTTCTCTCAGCAGCTGTGGACACACCTTTATCTCACGGTGCCGACTTTCTCATATCTACTGCTCTCCTGTTCCTGCTCCCTGCACGAAGTAGGCATTGTGTGTCTGTCACATGAGCAATGGGGCTTTGACTGACATTTGTCCCCTTTCTTTCTGAGAAGCTTGCTGTGACCTGCTCCTGCACTGACTCACACACTTACTCTCCCCACTCCTTTTTCTCTCCCAGATTTTGCCTGATTCTTTCTCCCATCAACAGCCACTGTGTGGATGTGCTGCTGTGGGTCGGAGCTCAGCCTTCCTCTTCTTTCCACGAATTATATGACTAGTAAGGAAGCCAAGTGTGGTTACATTAAATCGTAATAAAAAGTCTGTACGTGAAGAATGATCCTTAAGGTTTATCAATAGTTTGCTTTCAAGTGGGAAAATTTCTGACCCCCATTGAAAGGGGAAAGGAGGGAGAATCTTTGGGTAGTAGCTCCAGGCATGTAATAGTCCCACTATGGGACGGGGGATATTAGAGGCATCTTAAACCAAAGTAACCATTCAGGAAGCCACAGGCGCTTCCACCAGCTGCTAATTTTGAATCTCTGAGTTTCTGTTTGTTTGTTTTTCTACAGCTGGAAGAAACATTAGAAATGAGTGGAGTCTTACCCTCCTGTTTTCCAGATGAGGGGACAGATCCAAAAGAGACTAAATGGCTTGCCTGTAAAAGCCAAGCTGTTGTGCCGTGTTTACTCCTAACTCTCAGTGTGGTCTAGGGAACCTCCATTGCTGGGAAAGCAGTGGAGTTAGGCCATAGGACAGACCTGGTGGGAGGGCTGCAGGTTCTCAGATGGCTGAGGCCACTGAAGTGCAGTAGCTGCTGGGGGAGGTGGGTAGGTTGTGCTCAGGGCAGTGTGTGCCACAAGGACCCTTTGAGCTGTCTCAGACACTCCCTTCTAGGGATCACCATGGGACCAGCTGACAGAAATCTGTTTCTTTTGCATTTGAAAGGGGGACAAGGTTTAATTATAAAAAAATTTCCAACTTTCGTAGCTCTTTTTTCCAACCTTCATATTCCATGTTTTGCTTTAGACTTCATTTCCTTATCTCAGCGCCATTTGTGGTACATTTTTATTGCTTATTGTAGGTCAGATGTCAGTATAAAGCATGGGAAACCCAGAAAATGTCTTACTTAGACTGTTAAGAGTGCTGTTAAGGTGAAAGACTCCCGTTGAGCCTCTCTAGACGGGGAGACCCCGCTTCCCAAGGAACAGCGAAACCAGCCTTCGGATGCAAGCCGCAAGAGGTTTATTTCGATACACGGGTACCCGGGGCGACAAAGCCTTTCGGAAGACTTGCGCGCCTCTCGGTTGGGGTGACGGGTTTTTATAGGGCTCGGGAGCAAGAAGCGCGATTACAGAAGCGAGTAGCATAGTTACAGGGATCTGATTGGGCGGTTTGAACAAAGCCATTGTTAAGTCACGTACCCGGAACAGGGAAGGCGGGAAGGCAGTGGGTGGAGTCACGTACCCGGTTCTTATCTTGGGTGCCCAGAGTGTTTCAGGCGCCCAACCGCAGATATCCTGCTGTTGGGCATCTGTCCCGCCTTGCCTCTGACCCTGCACTGCTCCAGTCTTGTAAAATAGTGTTGCTAGCATTATGCTAGGGCTTTATTCTTTCAAAGGGTGCATGCTAGGCAAATCTTTGACTGTAAATAGTAATGGATTTTACTGTCCAGCGAGCCAGTCATCAGAAGCAGTGAAAGGTTACCTGTTTGTCAAAGGTCTGATGTTGAGCTGGAGAGCTGCTGCAGAGTAAAGCCATCAGACAACCCCAGTTGAAGCAGAATGCACCTGTCTTCCCTGTTTGAAACGCACTGTGGGTAAAAAGTCAAGACTATCCAGATGTGGTGCAAACCTGTAATTATTCCATTATCTGGGAGGCTGAGGGAGGAATATCTTGGACGCCAAGACTTGATACTGAAGCTTGCTTGGGAACTCTGTTCCTCCTGTGAAAGGAAGATAATATAGTAGCTATAGTAGCTCTTTACTGCACATTTGAGTTTCTTTTCAATGTTATGACCTCCAGCCTAACAAACAGCAGCTTAAGAGAGAAAAGTTTGGGTTTTGGTTTTTGGCTTACAGTTTATGAAGATACAGTCTGCGCATGTCAGGATATGCATAGTGCCAGAAACATGCCTAGTCACATTGCATCTGTGGTAATAAGGAAGCAAAGAGTAGACAAGTAGGGCCTGACCATGAAACTTCAAGGCGCATCATAGTGCTGACTTCCCCTTGTGAAGCTTCATCTCCTTTTAAGTTTTACAGCTGTTTGAAACAGAGCCATCACCTGGAGACCAAGTGTTTGAACACAGGAGCCTATGGGGACATTTCATGTTCAGTCACAACACAGCTCTGGCTGGTACATAGCAGTCTTTCTTCTGGGGCCTAGGTCATTTTTGGAGTCTCAGGCACAGTGTGTTTTCCCTGGTTTATACTATATTGCATCTATATGGTTTATAAAATGAAACTACTGAACTGACTGCCACTGGCCTGCTACTTTTGGTAGGTGTGGGATTCAGTCACTTAGCTCTTTTTAAAATAACAATAGGAAATTTTAGCACATAATTCACCTGATTTTTGAATAAGAGGTTCTTTTGGTGAGGCTCCAGGATTACTAGCACCTCCCCAATGTGTTTTGGCCATGGTAGTTTAAAAAGTCCTCTGGGCCTTTGTGAAGGTTTTTCATGTTTGAATTGAAAGTTTCCTTATATCCTGGAGGTTGGCTCTAATGCCAGCGGCTCAGTTGTTTCCCCCACCTTGGCAAGTCTCTGGAGAAGCTATTAAATAAATAATTTGCCTTGGGGTCACTCAGCTGGTAAACAATCTCGACAGCCCCTATTTCCTAAGCCCTACCTCCATTTTTTTCTTTGCTTCCTACTGTGAAATCTGCTTTATTGCCTTCATTAGGGGACCAGATTGGCTGTGGGACAGCCACCTGCAGGGAGTCACCTTGGAATCTTTGTGGATTATTAAAACTGCTTGAGTTATTTCAAAACTGGTCCATTCTGCTGTCTCAAGCTATAATTAGGGGCAGGTAAAGGTCTTCTTTTAAATTACCATATAACTAAGAAATACATTTTTATTTGTCCTAAGTCACTGGAATTGTTGGCCACTGAGGGAGGTACCTTCTTGAGCAGGTTCCATTAACACCTTTAAAAGCTGTCATTTCCTTTTGTTTCACCATAGAATTGTGTGGAGACATTTAAGAACCAGCCAAGGTCACTGAGCCACAGTGTGTCAGGCACTGAGAGTAAACTTGGTTCATTGTATTGAACGGAACATGCTCACAAACACCTGTTCTAGCTAGGTAAAGGTCTTGATTACTTTTTTTTTTTTTTTTTTTTCTGCATTCAGTATCCTAGCCACATTGCAAAAAAGTCTGTGTGGTTTTATAACTCACAGGAAAAGTGGCTAAGGAGAAAATAAGCTCAAGGGGGCGGTTTGCTGGCCTGGCGGCCTAACAAGTCAAGGTAGTGAGAGGACAGTGGTTCCTAATGTTGATGTTGTCAAGGGATATCAGATAGGACTTGATGTTGTCAAGGGA
>NW_026595981.1:8283756-8336454 GCF_907164565.1 Psammomys obesus | reverse complement strand
GATAGGACTTGATGTTGTCAAGGGATATCAGATAGGACTTGATGTTGCCAAGGGATATTGAATAGGAGCTATTCTGTATTTTGTTGTGGGATAGAGGCAAAGTAATTTCTGAGGGCCAAATTAAGCACAAGTGTTCTTTGGTAGGGGGAGAATATGGTAACATTATAAAGGTGGTTTTGTTTTGTTTTTGTGGTACTCAGGCTACAGCTAGACTCCATTTTCTTTTAATTTTTGGAATGGATGTTAGGCAGGTCATATCTGGCAGGAGCAGAAGATGCTACAGAAAGTCAGCATAATTTTCAGATTGATAACCACACATCAGAACAAGCTATGAAAGATCGGGAGGAAGACGCTCGGGTCTGAGTTCCTCCTTTATGTAGCACTGACTTGCGTCCAGCTGCAGTGTGGTGCCGGTGCCGCTCTAAGTCAGAGCTGGAGGTGAGAACTCATCCTACCCTGAGTCTTGTGGGGAAGCACCAAGAAACATTGAGTTGGCTGCATTGCAGGAGAGGAAGATAAGTGGAAACTTACTGCAGTGGGGTAGAAAGGGGAAGAAATGTCACAGGATAGCCTGCAAGGAAGGACAGGGCACTTGTAAGCAGCTCCTGTTA
The DNA here is from genome assembly GCF_907164565.1 of Psammomys obesus. Taxonomy (NCBI): domain Eukaryota; kingdom Metazoa; phylum Chordata; class Mammalia; order Rodentia; family Muridae; genus Psammomys; species Psammomys obesus. The sequence continues at coordinate 8,335,843 of NW_026595981.1, read as the reverse complement.
GTATTTATATAAAAAGGCCACATGCACACAACAGATGTCATATGAAAGAGTTTATTCGGGGGAAGGGAAGTAGACAAAAGTTAGGGCCTGAGTGAGTCATGAGGGCAGAGACAGAGATGCAAAGGGGGCCCCTGACAGAGAAAGGGGAGAGAGCAAGAGAGGAAAGAGAGGGAAATAAGAGGCAGGGGTCCTTTTATCCTGGGCTCCTGGCAATGGTGACCAATGATGACATCACAGGTGACTAAGCAACCTAGGAGTGGGCTACTGAGACAACTTGTGAACTAACAGTGTCACACTCTTGAGTGTCACTGGGAAAGGCTGCACAGATCACTGAGCCTCTTGCTAGGAGCTAGATTGAACTGGATTAAAGGTGATTAACGGAAGTTTGAAAAAGCAAAGAAAGGATCTTTGTTTTCTAAAAACCTTGAAAAGCCAGGTATACTAGTGTGTGCCTGGTGAGGTGGGAGGGTTACTTGAGTCCATGAATTCAAAACCAGCCTGCGTGACATCGACTGCAGATGGGGAACAAAAGTAAAAAAAAAAAAACAACTTGAAGAACAGCTTGCTTAGGCTTGCAAGATGGTTCAGATCCCTGGAACCTATATTTTAAAAGCCTGTCATTCCTACCCCAGCATTCTTACAGTGAGATGGGAGGATGAGACAGGAGATTCAGCTGGCTGAGGCAGTGTCTATGCAGCACAGCTGCAGAAATAACAGGCCCTACCTGTCTGTGCTCTCCTATTATCTCACACAGCGCCCTCTGGCTCTAACTCATCAGAAAATCTGTCTGAAAGGCTCCCTGCCAACACCACTGGAGACCCAAGAGGGACAGGGGAGGGGCAGCCGCCTTAAAAAAAGTCGCAGGCCAGCAAGAAGCCTTAGTGGTTAGAGGTGCTTGCTGCCAAGTCTAGTGACCTGAGTTTGATCTCCAGGATCCTTAGGAGAGATTCCTGGGAAGTTAACCTCTGATTGTACATATGACCTGACACATGCCCACCCCAAATGTAATACAATTATATTTTAATGTAATACGAAGTTTAGAAAGCCCATTTTTATAGCCACCTTTTCTGAGTGCACATTATATATTAAGGCTCGGGGGTAAATACCAGACATACGCATTTTAACCCTTTCAGTGGTTCTTTTAATGTAGCAGAGTCTGTTATTTGGAGGGAATTACATTTGAAAGCAGGATTTAGGGTTCTGTTCATTACGTTTGGCCACACCAGCTTTTATGCAGGCCACTTTGGAAGAAAAGCTAATTCCATTATTTGATCCTAATCAGAAGTAGTGCTGGCTTCTTTATTTTAATCCTGGCTTACCTGTAGTTGGCTAGCATGGTAGTATTTTGTGAAAGCAGTTCTTGAGGCAGATAGTCCCAAAGAAAAGTTTGCCTGACGAGTCCTGTTTCCTGCCCAGGAGAACTGGAGGGAGGGGAGTCTCTAGTTCTGATGAGCTGTGTCATCAGTTTTGATGGAAGATGGATCTTGTAGTAATTAAACTTGGGTCCGTTTATTCTGTGTTCAGCCTCACTCTAAACTGTTTCCTTTTCTGATTGACTCCCCCTTTGGGGCAGCGTGCCTGGGCTGGAATGAATGTGTGAGTTTATGCTGCAGTGTTCAATCTGTCATTTCTCCTAAACGCCACACGAAGCAGCAGCCATTTAATTGGTCAGACCCCGGGGGTGATATTTTGGCACAGTTCCATTGGTAGGAATTAACTTTTCCTTGAACTTCAGAGCAGATGCTGAGATCCCTCAGCAGATATTTGTCATAGACTGGTTGAAACCAGGGAGTTTCCACGAACATTTATAACTTGTGATTGTTATGTATGTTTTTCAGTTGTTTACAATGGTTCCCACTTCAGGAATAGAGCTCACTTGCTTTTGCTGCTAGCAGGAAGTGTGGTGTCTCTGCTATCCTCATTAGTCATAGTGTCATTTTAACCCTTTATGTCCCAAGACCCTCTAGTGTCCTATTGCTTGTGTCTTTATTGTTGCTTTATCCAGCCTATGTAGGCTGTGTTGGGTGGGACAGGGACAGCTCTGTCCAGGCATATTGACTAGAGAGGTGTGCTTCTCTGATTTCTATTGTTTTTTGTTTTTGTTTTCTTTCTGTTATTTTACTTCTGTGTATTTTGGTTTTGTGTTTCTTTGTATTCTTTGCAGTTCCCATTACAGCTTTATGACAAAGAGCTTGGATGCCTCTAAGCCTTTTGTGCAGGGAAGGAATGGGAGTGATGGCCCTGTTTCCCTCTAGCTCCCCCTTTCCGGTTTCCTGCTGCTGGAACAATCTCCAGCGTTAGCTTTGTTCTGTTACTCTTAGGGCACTCTGCTACTGTTTTTCTTTTCTCTGTGATCTAAGCTGGGTGGACCCTTAAAGAGGCTCAGGTCACCCCTTGAAGGCACTGCTGCTGTTACTTGGACTTAAGCACCATAATTTAATTTTCTAGTCATTTTAGAATCATGATTGTAGATCATAAATTCTGACTTTTTAAAAAAGGTTTTGTTATCATCTTTGGCTAGAGACAGGCCCTACCAGTCTGTGCTCTCCTATTATCTCACACAGCGCCCTCTGGCTCTAACTCATCAGAAAATCTGTCTGAAAGGCTCCCAGCCAACACCACTGGAGACCCAAGAGGGACAGGAGAGGGACAGCATCTCGAGGTGATTACACCCTAGGGTGAGGGGTTCCACCTTGTGAATCTTTCTTGTTTATGTCTGGCTCACACACCACTTCATCAGGGGTTTTATGCAGCTGTGGGTTCTAAAGTTCCACCATACTCTTGTTTCCTCTGTGACGTAGATGTTCTAAGTTCTTTATTCTGAAATAAATATCTCAGAAATCCCCTCAGAATCAGAGTGAACATGCTCCATTGCTGTACATCCAGCATGTGAGGCCAGTTGGTAATATGGTTCACTCTGCAGGGGGCTCGCTTACGACTGCAACAGTCACCTAGTTGATGTTACCTGTGGTGTCACCAGCATCTATAATCTTTCCGAGTCAGGATTAGATGCCCCAGGCAGGTTTGCTGGAGAATTCAAATTGCAACCCTGAGATTCTAACAGCTTCCAGGAGTTCACGCTTCTTGCCTGGTCAACTTATTTTTAAAAGTGAGCAGTCTTCCAAGTTGAGAGATGATTTTAAATTTCAGGTGAGTCTTAAGAAACAGGATATTTTTGGGTTTTTGAGACAGGGTTTCTCTGTGTAGCCTTTGCTGTCTTGAACTTGCTTTGTATACCAGGCTGGCCTTGAACTCACAGAGATCCACCTGCCTCCCAGAGTGCAGGGATTAATACAGGCATGCGCCACCACACCTGGCTCAAGAAACAGGACTTCTTTACCTGTGGACAGTATAATCAATTAGCTGTGTTCCCAACCCTGCCCCACACAGTACTGGGTGATCAGGAAGAATACATTTTTGTAGCACAGTTTTATGATGTCTTTAGCATGCTGTCCATCAGATGTTTCACTATTGGTTAGGTGCTTTAACGATGTTACTTTTCATCCTTACAGTTATCTTCCTCTGGGAAGTATACAGACTTAAAAATTAAGTAGGGTTGAGGAAGCAGGTAAGTTGGTACAGTGCTTGCTTCAAATCAAGAGGACCTGAGCTTAGGTTCTCAGCATCCATGTGAGTGCCAGGTGCCATTGTGTCCATCTGTAATCGTAGCACTGGAGAGGTGGACTCAGCTGGGTCTCTAGAGCTCACTGGCCAGCCAGTTTAGTGAAATCGATGAGCTCCAGCTTCAGTGAGAGGCCTTGTCTCAAAAAATAAGGTAGAATGATTGACAATGATTGACGAAGACACTTGATGTTGGTCTCTGGCCTTTACGTACACACTCTGGTACTTATATGCATCCGCACCCACTTGCACTTGTGCACACTCCCGGACAACAGGTACAGACAACACAAACACAAGCTTAAATTAGTTACCCTTCTTTTCTTTCTTTCTTTCTTTCTTTTTTTCATAAAGCATTTTTCTTTCTCAGTCATGTTGTCGCTGTAAATATTGAGAATGAGCTCTTGGGCCTAAGGAGAAATAAAGAGGGTGCCCTCTCAGCTGTGTCTAGAGTCACATAGTATGAAATCTATGAAGGAAAGCAGGGGATAGTGGGGCAGTGTGTTTAAATGGGGAGGATTCTAGGGATAGGGTCAGACTTGAGATCTGGGAAAGCTGTCCAGGCAGACACTGGAAACCTGAAGAACCTAAGGAGGGAGAAGGGAGTAGTAGATAAAGAGCAGACAGCTTAAGAATGTTGTTAAAAGCCACTTGAGGCGTGATGAGGAGGACAGAGTGTGCTTGAAAACCTGCGAAGAGCTCTGGAGGTAAGAGAAGAGTCATTGGGTATGGGGAGCCCTGGAATCTGGGATATGGTTGGAGCGGGGAGAATCACTGGAACTCTGGGAGACTGAGGAGATGAATGAAGATGGAGAAGTGTCAGTAAGATCTGGCCATTTGCAACTGGCTTTGGTGACTTAGGAGAGATTATGCAGAGCACCGGGTCTAGGAACTTAGAGAAGCTTGATGAGTACATAAGAAAGAGGTTAAGGAACTGTAGTAAAATATTGAGAGCTGTTTTGAGGTATAGAAAATAAACTTTATGGGGGTGGGAGTCAAATGGCTTCTTTTTTTTTTTGTTACTACAAATTGTATATATTTTACTAGGTGCTTAAGAAGTAAAGTGGTTGGTATTGCATGCTTTTAATCCCAGTATTGAGGAGGCAGAGGCAAGCAGCAGGTCTCTGAGTTTAAGGCCAGTTTGGTTTACTGAGTGAGTTCTAGGACAGCCAGGGCCACATAGAGAGACCTCATCTCTAAAACGGACAAATCCCAAATAAAACTTTGTATGTTCATGGTGGCACATGGCTTTAATCCCAGCATATGGAGGAGCAGAGGCAGGAAAAGGCTAGTCTGGTTTGTAGTGAGTTCCAGCACTGCAAGGGCTACCGAGAAACCCTGTCTTGAAGAATTAAAAAAAAAAAAAAAAATCCACATATCACAAGAGAAATACAGAAACTAGAGTGTGATTTAATGAATTCTTAGAAATCATATCTGCATAAGCATAAGGAAATGTTGATGTTGGAGAGATGGGTTAAGCGCTCTTGCTGCTCTTAACGTAAACCCTGGGTTCTGTTCCTAATGTTAGGCCACCTTTAACTGTCTGAAATTCCTGAGCCAAGAAATTTAATGCCGCCTTCTGGACCTTGTGGGTGTTGCACTCATGTGTGGCACACATACTACACATAAAAAACAAAACAAAACAAACAAACAAACAAAAAAACAAAAAAACAAATAGCACAGTGCCTCCTCCCTGTGCCTCCTCTCACCTCATCCCTAAGCACAGACTCTGTTCCTGAGTTTGGTCCAATTGATTGGTTATGTCTTGCTGGGTTGCCCATGCTGACCTTAAGTTCTTGGGCTCAAGTGATTTAACTGCCTCAGTCTCCCAAGTAGGTGGGACTGTGGGAGATACCACTATGCCAGGATATACTACCCTAGTTTCCACACTCAATTGTCTTCCCTGCTTTTACATGTGATCATTTAGTCTATGTGCATTTGTGCCTGTTTAAGTCAGCAGTAGATCTATAGAAGATTTGTCTGTATAAATATAAATGTAAATATTCATATGTATATCTCATTGTAGGAACATAATCTCTCCATTTTGCTTTTGATGGGCATTTGGGCTGTTTATAGCTTAGGGCTATTATAGTATTGCTTCCGTGGATATTCTTGTGTGCTTTCTTTTGGTGAATGAATTTCTATTGGTGAATGTATTATACCTAGAAGCAGAGTTGCAAAAAAAAAAAATGTGTGTATTGGTATATGTTACACATATACTCTCACATGTATGTACACATTGTTCCTATTCCCCCTCACCCCCCACCACCCTATTACTGATGTACACCTGGTTCCAGGTGGATCCCCCTTCTCCCAGCAGTGTTAGAATCCTAATCCTAACAGCCTTTGAGCATCTGTTAGAATTTCTTCTATTTTTAGCTGTGCCAGTAGGTATTTGGTGGCAACACACTGGCCTATAATTTGTGCTTACCATATGACAAGGAAGAGTTTTTAAAACCTGGGGGATCCTGGAGCATGTCTGAACATTGACCAAAAAAGTTCCACTAGAGTCAGGGGCAGTAGACTGACTTCTGTGTCTAGGGTCCTGTGTTTAGGGCCTGGCTTTGTTACCCACTTTCTGTGACTTTCAGCAACTTACTTCTTTGAACCTTGATTTTCTTACCCGAAAATGAACCGATCTGCTTCGTTAGAATCGCTGGAGCTAATAATGCTAGGTGAAGCACCTGGCTGCGAGTCTAGCAAGGAAGAAAAGTGTTTCTTCAGTCAATGACTGTGCTCTCCTCGCTTATCAAATACATAATTACTTATCAGTTACTTCAGAGAACCTTGACTGTGCCATATGGATAGGACTTCCATAGCATTTTCCTCCGAAGCCTTTGCTATTGTGCTTTAATTGCTTTTTAGGGATTATATACAAGATGAAACGTAACCAGTTCTGTATTAACAATCCATAACACTGGATACTTTGCTTTATGCACTTAGAGCATAGATGCTGTCAACCATTCCAGGAATACATTAGTGGCCATAGGTATGCCACCCCTGGAGATGATTCAGCCAGTTGATGATTTGCTGTGTCAAAACATATTTCTCTGAGGCTTGGGGGCACTTTAACTGGGCATTTTTAAGGGATCTTTGTAAGGTCATATACAGTGGCTTTGCTGTGAATGTGTTAATTCCCTGATGTAGTTCTTCACATCTGTTGAAGTTCTTGCTGCAGAGCCACTTTGGTGCACAGAACTGTTAATTAAAATCAGAGCAGATTGCATGCAATCCTTGGGGACATTGCCTTAGTTTTTGGTGGCTAGTGAGGTAGGTTTGGAGTACCCGCTCCTTTCAAGGCCGAGCCCATGACAGCCAGTGATCCACTTTATTTACTTTGCGCAGGTGTTCGAAATGGGGGAATGTTTTAAAATTACTTAGGAATTTAGTTGTTTGGTTGGTTGTTTTTGAGAAACCATATTATCCAACCTCTTATGACTGTACCAAACCCACCAGCTCTATTACTAATACCATAATTTTCCTGTTCAGCATCAGAAATACCAGCATGTCTCATGAAATTACAAAACCCACATGCTCACTAGCCACACTTAGCCTCTCCTGCTGGGTTCCTCTGGAACAGTACAGTTTTCTTGTTCACTCCCCACCTTGCACCCTCGAACACACATATCTTCTACCCCTCATGCATGGTGGAAGGCTTCAGCACAGTTGGTGTTTGAGGATAAAACCTCAGAATCCATCTTCTCAGAATAGGGTGGGGGAGTAAAATCTAGAAAGGAGTTTGCAGGACAGAGACTGAAGCTTTCCAGAGTGGCCTGTTGACCCCCTCCCCATAGCTGGCTCCACCCGGCTAGTTGGTTAGCAACGTTTTGTTTGTCTGTTTAGGGCTAAGAGATCAGAAGAGCCTTTCCAGGAGAAGAGAGTTTACTTGAGTAGTGGCATGGTTAGTCAACATGACAACCTCTTGCCCTGGGAACTTAGCATGAACATAGCTGTTTAAAAGTTAAGTCAGCTTGCCAGCTCAGTTGGAGAGTTTTTTTTTTACTGACCACATTAGCAGATGTTTCTTTTCTGATATTCAGATATCTCAGTGAACAAAAGCCTAGTCCGCTGACTTTGGTTCTGTTCGACTGAGCCAGGTCTGAGGCATTTTGACACTGCTACTCTTGTCACTTGCCACCTCTACTCCACAGTAAATTTTCCCTGAATGCACACACCCAGACAGACATGGCCCGGTGGGGTCACAGCGCGGCAATAGTCGATGCTTTTCACAGGGCTATCTGCTTCTTTTCAGAGCAAATGAATGGGCCATTCTTTCAAGATCTTTAGAAGAGGCTCTTGAGGTTGGGGAGAATGAAGCAGTGAAGAGGAAGCTAGGCTGCCATGACTCCTAGCTGAGAAGTGGGCCTGATCTTGTATCGCGGTGGCTGATGGTAGGTAGGTGTCTTTCTGAGCCCCCAGCTCTTGTGGATGAGGGCCTTGTATAGTCCCAGTGCCTCAGCATGCTGGCTGCTTCCTAAGTGCTCATTAAGCTGGTAGTGTATCTTACAGTGGAGGTCTACTGTTTGCTGGCAGCGCCCTTGTCTCTCCCTTCATTTGTTTGTTTTTGGGAATCTTAACCTCTTTGTGATGATGGAAATGGGTTGAGCCTAGGTTCTTGTACATACTAAATACTCTGCCTCTGAGCTGGTACCCAGAAATACTTTCAGTAGCCAAACTTGTCCCCCTCTTTTTTTTATCTTATTCTTCTACTTTTCTGTTGTTAATGCTACCAGCTTTTTTTTTTTTTAGTTTTATCTGCCTTCATCTCCTTTCCACGATGTAAAGAGATGGCTGTCCCCTTCCCAGGAGTGAGCTGGCTCCTGATTACAATTCCTTGTCCTTCTAGCCCTTGCTCCCCTCGCTGATGGCTTCCCTTTCTCTGCAGTCCATGTGTCTGTGCTTATGCTAGCGACCCTGGGTCCTCTCCAGTTACTGCTTCCTGTCTTCCTTCCAGATAGCTGACCCTTACAGCACTGCAGATTCTCATCTCTCTTTCCTGTGGTCAGCAGTCAGCTGCTTTCCTCCTAAACTGCTCAGGCAGAGCACATTCACACTTTGTTAGGACAAGGCCTTTGCACATTTTGAGTTCCTCACTGTTTTCTCTTCTCTGGCTTATTTGACAGCACTGGAAAAAAAATTTTCAGTTTTCCCACCTGAGAGCATCCTCTGCCCTCCCTGGTTGGCTCTCTGCTTGCCTTTCTCAGGGCTTTCCATGCCCCAGAGCATCTAATCAGTCTCTTGCCCCACTCTGGCTCTATGTATTTTCAGTATGTCAAACATTCCTAAACCCTGATCTTCAGCCTAGCTGTGTACACGTGGACATGCATGTACCACAGGTGTGAAACTCAATTTTTATCAACTTAACTCACGCCGACACATGCTCTTGTCTGAGGGTGTCATCTTAGTGAGTGATGTCCATTAGTTATCCTGGTGTGTAAATAGGAGAACCTTAGATGTGCCCTGACCCTCCTCTTCCCCCTTTTCAGTAAATTGGCACATCTTGCTGATTCTCTCAGAGATCTACCAGCCCCCTTCTCTTGTTCCCATGGCCTCTACTTCTGCAACAGTTTCCTGTCCATAACCTGACCCTGAAATACAAGATTTCTCCATGGCTCCTGGTTAATTTGTGTCCTTTTGTTTACCTCATCTACCCCCACCCCCAGCCTTACTAAGCATTTTGTAGTTTCTCTCTTCTGTGGTACATACTATTTGTTTTTGTTTTTCTTAGAAAAAAATCTCTATTTCTGACTTTCTGGTAAGCTCTCTATGCTGTTATATCAAGATATGGCACCTCATTAGTGAACTCTTTGTTGTTGTGCCTCTGCCATCTTTGTACTAGCCCTACTCCCCAACCCCCACCATACTTTGTTCAAACCTCCATTAGAAGACTGTCCACTCTGGTAGACCATTAACTCCTTGGGGATGGTTACTGAACACAGGGAAAGGATACAGGGTTTGGCATTAGTAACGGTTCCATATGTGTGTGAATGAGATTTTTGTTGTTTTATCTTTTGATGGAGTCTTACTAGGTAGCTCTGGCTAGCCTGATACCATGTAGACCAGGCTTTGAACTCACAGAGATCTGTCTTCTCAGCCTCCTGAGTGATGGAATTAAAGACCTGTACTGCATTCCTGGCTAAGGAGAGGTTTTAACAGAGTTACTGAATCACCCATGGCCTTGTCCCCTGCACACAGGCCCAGAAAGCCACATGGTAACTGGTGAAACCTCTATGTTTACAGTCTAGCTTTGCCTTCCCAGAGGAAATTGTTAAAGGCATTTTTACAGTGCAGGCAAGGAACATGATATTTGTTGAGTGTTTTATTGTTGTATAGCATGCTGGAGGACAAACATTAAGTACAGAAAGGACATGACTTGTTAGAGGTATACAGCACAGCCCTTGGGCAGTGGACTAGGACAGGACTCTGCCCTGTCTGTACTTACTCAGACAAAGCAACGTGGTCTAAAGAATTCCCTTTTAGAGAAGTGCTACTCACGGTCTTGTCAACAAAGAACTCTTTTTAGGCTGGGAGTGTGCTGTGGCTGTGGTCACGCTGGCTGTGGTAGTGCACTTGCAAGGTGGAGGAGGGGCATCAGGAGTTCCAAGACATCTTAGCTATGTAGTGAGTTTAAGAACAGCCTAGCTTACTTGAGACCCTACCTCAAAACAAAAATTCATTGACTTTAACTTGCAATGCATGTGTGGCATTCATTACCATTATGCCATGTGAATTTGCAGTAAAGCAGATTTGATTTTTTACCTGCTAACTTAGAGGCTCAGGTAAGTGACAGAGACAGGGATGAATGGTTTTGATCTATGCTTAGCCAAGACAGCTTGATTACTCAGCAACCCTTCCTGAGCCACCTGTGTAACAGCCTGCATACTGTGACATTCCCTTTTCTCACAGGGGTCGTGGTGAGGTCAGGGAGTCAGATATTAACCCAGGGTACCTACAGAAGAAAATGGGAGTGTGTCAGAGGCCATGTTAGAAAGTTTAAAAAGCAGTAGAGAAGTCAAGAAGCCTAAAATTGTAACCCATGGTACCCGTGTCTTCCCTTTCCTGTCTGTGCCCCGTTTTTCCTTCTATAAAATGACCAACTGATTTGCCTCTTAGTTCCTTCCAATGTGCTATCTTTGAACTGTGAAAATGCCTTTGTTAAAAAGAGACAGTGCAGGAAGTCTCCATGAGTGTGTGTGGCTTATCAAATAAAAACACTAGATGTTTCATCTATTATCTCTTCAAGCAGAGAGCTCAATGTCCACACAGCGTACTGCTTACTCTGCCCTGGGACACACTCACGCCTCCCAGCAGTCCTTCTTACTGTTATCAGGTTGGTCTAACATTGGAAGGTTGTGGTGATTTTTTTTGCCCTGTGAACCTAAAACACAACTTTTGTCCTCAGTATTTAAGTTTGGTATGTATGATGGGAATAAATAAATAAAACACTCTTTATTAAATTACAGAAGCACTAATTGACAAGGACCCAACACTGTTGGGTATTTGTTGTGTGCATAGCACCAGTAGGGTCCAGTATAGACACAATAGAGTAGTAGTTCCTGTCTGAGATGAGCTAAAGTTTGCAAGTAGAAATAATCTGTGCAGGAACCTGTTAGCAAATGCTGGCACAGAGCTAGAGAGATGGCTCAGCCGTAAGAGCCCCCGCTGCTCGTAGAGGACCTGAGTTGTTCCTAGCGCCCGTGTAAGGCAGCTCACAACCTCCTGTAACTATAGCTCCAAGGCATTTGGTGCCCTCTTCTGTCCTTTATATTCCTGCACACACTGGCATTCACTCCCACAGACACATGACATATAAAAAGAACAGTGCAACCACAGAAACTTAGCTGAGCAGGAGTGTGGATTAAGAGGATTACTTGTATAAGCTAGTGGGAGGGAAAGTCAAAAGATAACATGGTTAAGGATAAGACCTTGGATTCAGAGTCAGAGGCCTGGGCTTTTACAGTATCTGATAGTGTTCCGATAGTCTCTGCGTGTTAGCTAGATGTGTCTTTAAGCCTGGTTGGTTTATATACGTTCTTGTTTTGGTTTGTTTTTCCTGACATGGTTTCTCTGTGTAGTTCTGGCTGTCTTGGAACCCACTCTGTAGACCAGGATGGCATTGAACTCAGAGATCAGCATGCCTCTGCCTTCTGAGCACCAGGATTAAAGGACTGATAATTTTTTTCAGAGAGGACCTTGCTATGTTGCTCAGGCTCAAGTTATCCTCTTCTGTCTCAATTAGTTAGGTAGCTGGGACTGTAGGTATATGTCACTGCATCTGGCTTCACCCATTTATAATACACACCCTCCACACATCAGTGTGTGTGTGTGTGAGTGTGTGAATGACAGAGAGCTCCTTCTGAGCCTCAGGACAAGACAATGCCCTTGAACAAAGTGGGTGTTAAGCTGGTTGTAGTTATAAGTTAAGAATGAATTTTAATGAAGTGATATTTCAGATTAAACTGGTCAGAAAGAGGCAACCTTAAAAAGGTTTTTATACCAGGCTTGTAGTTCACCTTGCTCTGGTAGATGAAATGTTTTCAACATTTGGAACACTAAGTGTGGTAGTAAAAGACCAGGCAAGCCTTCCATGGCCCCTGAAGTCATGGCCTCATACTTGGCAGTTGTGGATCATGTGTCATGCCGTGCCTGTATGCACAGAGATAAAACTGTGGTAATATTGTACATTCTAACTCTTACCTCTTCTTCTCCTGTGCCAGATTTTATCATGTGGGCATCCTGCTGCAACTGGTTATGCTTGGATGGACAGCCTGAGGAGGCCCCACCACCACAAGGAGCCAGGACACAAGCCTATTCCAACCCTGGATACAGCTCCTTTCCTTCCCCCACAGGCCCAGAACCTAGCTGCAAGGCCTGTGGGATCCATTTTGCAAGTACAACCGGGAAGGTAAGTGTCACTGCACTTGACCCCACGACTTCAAGCTTGTGATGCTGGGTCCACAGTTCTGTCCTAGTCATAAAATGTTCGAGAACAACTGTTGGTTCAAGTGAAGGCAAAGCATCTCATATAGACTCCACTTCAGACACCACTTCACCTCTCACTAGCTGTATGACTGAACCTCATCAGTGAGGTACCCTTTCTGGTTCTGGGAATGAAATGAGGTTTTTAAGTGTCCAGTTCCATGCTGGAAACATGGCAGGTGTTGGCCCTGAGCTGTCACATACAAAACCTAGTGGTAGATTATCCTTGTCCTCATTATCAAAAGCCTGTTGGAGACAAGGAAACCCTAGCAGAGAAACTGTAGCAAACTCACTGGCCATCTGCAATGAGCTGCAGTGACATATGGCTATCTCTTTGCTGTTGCCCTCAGACAGCACATGTCCTACAGAACAGGAAGTTTGTAACCAAGAATGGCTGGTAGGATTCGAGGATGAAATGGTCACAATGGGAAAGCAATGGGGTGTGAATTTTTTAAAGCTTACCACTGTGTGTGAAGAACTGTTGAACATTTTAGCCAGGTGTACTAAAACATACCTGATGAGATGACTTTGAAGTCACCCTGAGCTATGTAGTGAAACCGAGTTTCAAACAACAACAAAAAAATGTGGACTTAATTTTACTCTGACTTTTTGGGTTATATTTTGGATTTTTGTTGTTTTTGAGACAGGGCCTTACTCTGTAACTTAAACTAGCCTCGACCTCACCATGTTAATCTAGCTGGCTTCAAACTCAAGGCAATCCCCCTACCGTAGCCTCCCAAGGGCTGGGATTACAGGTGTGTAGAAGGCATGCCACATATTACTTGCTTAGATTTTTTTTGTGTGTGTGTGTGTGTGTGTGTTTGTTTGTTTTTCGAGACAAGAGTTTCTTTGTATAGCCCTAGCTGTCCTGGAACTGCTCTGTAGACCTCAGGCTGGCCTTGAACTCACAGAGATCCTTCTGCTTCTGCTTCCCGAGTACTGAGATTGTGTCATTTAATCCTCACAGTAGCTACAGTGGTTTTTGAAACCACCAAATGCTGTTTTACAGATGGCAAAGTCATAGCATTTAAAATTTAAAAAGAAAACTTTGCATGTTAGGTTCCTGGTAAACAGCAAGAGACATCAGCTACTCATTCTTTTTTCTATAAACAATACTCACTATGACATGGTTAAGTACTAGAGGCAGGATTCAAACCCAGATCCTTGATTCCAGCAACGCACAAGAAGGCCTTTGGAATGTTGCATTGAAGATTACAGGTAACGGGCCCAGATTCTCGGGAGCATAAAGATGATTAAAATTGTTCTCCCCCACTGAACGTAAGTGCTAAACCTAACTGGTGTCATACCTAGCCTGGGTTAGTCAAACAGGGATGAAGGAGGTTGTCTCTGTTTAGGGAGCTCACAGAAGGATAGAAAGTTCTAGGGCAAAGTACACATAGACAAGAGAAAAGCAAGCTACTGTGGTCTGAAGCACTCTTATCAGGGCAGACAGACAGATCTCAATTTGGATGATGAAAGATGCTATTGGTACAATATTTTCTTGCTCTAAGTTACGAATTAATCTTGTGCAATTTACAGTGAATTTTGTGAATGTTAAAGATGTTTTCTCCTGCAAGTATTTTTCATTTGTAATTTCATGCTTAAGTGGATCAGCATTCTTATCTTAAGGGTTTGGCATTTACCACCAAAGACTTTTAAAATAGCTTCTCTAGAAGTAGTTGAATTGCCTTGATTACATGAATCCTACCATCGTCTTTCTTTCTTTTTTTTTCTTTTTCTCCTTTGTGGTCAGTATTTTCTACATGCTCACTGGGGGCAAAACATAGACAACTGGAGAGAAGGGACAGGCTGCAATTTTGCCTCAAGCTAACTGTTCCATCTGTCCTGGTAATGCCCACCTGTAGTGCTGTAGTGGTCTAGCGGTTTCAGGGTGAGTTCTGGTGCCCAGCCTCATCAGTTAGACCGGTATGAGAGGTGGAGGAGGTTGAACTTGGTTGAAACTTGGGCATAGTATTCAGATGAAATGGTTTTTGGTGTTGAGAAGAGCTGAGATGGAGCAGAGGGGAAAGAGTAATAGGGGGCCATGCTTTCCTGTGAGTGTCTGCCTTGTGTTGCTTTTTTATAAGTGATCTCTGATAATTCAGTGGTTCAGAACCCAGCAGGATGAGAGTGTGGGCCTCTACAATCCCAGGGAATGTGGCTGAGGGTGCACTGGGGAAGTGAAGAAAAAGCCAAGGGGGGTGGTGCCTGGCCAGGCTGGCACTAGCTGGCTCTTGATGCAGGTGTTTCAGTACTGGCCTGGACCTCTTCTTTGTTGCTGTTTGGTTATTCTGCCTTGATCCATTTGTTAGGATTTACACAGGCCTATCCTTTGCTCATTTCTCCCCTCTGTTGACAGCTTTTTTTCACTGTTGTCTTCCTTACTCAAGGATTTTAACCTCAAGCGTTTCGCTCCTCCTTTATAGAGCTATTTCAGAGGCAGGTTTATTTCAGAGTCCCCAGTAGGCAGGGCCAACAGAAATTGGGTTGTCCTCCTCGCCTTTTGATCTTGCATCCAGAAACCGAGATATTTGGATTTGGCTGATTAAGCAACACAAATTTCATAATTGTGTTGTGCTAGGTCTTATCAAACTGCATTGACTAACGTAACACTCCATGTGGGGACCACAGCTTCATGATACTGCAGCCTCATTTTCAGCCAGACATCCTGAACCCCAAATACTCAGAACTCCCATTTTCTGCTTGCACCGCTGCTGGTCACAACTGCTGTTTGCTGGTGTATCCTCACATTCTTTTCAGTCTCAGCACGGCTTACTGTCTGGTCCTAGCTGAGTAGAGAAGGGCACTGTTTCATGTCCATGTGAACACCCGTTTTCATGCTTTGCCTGAACTGTGTGGATGGCATGTAGACAAACTAACTAGAGCTCTTTTAACCATGTGGACGCTTCAGCCCCACACAAAGGTTGCCCTGATCTTGCCTTGAGACTTTGTCTCAGGTGGTCTTTTTGTAGCTGAACAGCTTTCCATATTGAGGAAAGAAAAAAAAAAAAAAGGCAGCAGAAACATGAAAGCTAATGTAATGGTTAAATGACCGTGAAATGAAAAGTTCCTAACCTCTTGAGTAGGCACCATTGACGAAATCGCAGAGTGTTGAGGAATGACCTCCTAGGAGACTGGTTTGTTATTGGCTGAAGTAGAGCTCAGTCAGCCTATGTCATTGTGCTAGCACAGCCTGCGGACTGAGCAGCCTGGTGTGCTGTCTGTGACTGCACCAGGCAGTGCCAGCTCGAGGGTCAGTCAAACTGTCTAAACTGGACACTGTGCTTTTCACAGAGGAGAGAAGCTAGCATCCCAGTACCTTGTCCTACCCAAATATTTATCTTGAAAATGACTCATATACCTACCACTTCCAGCACTCTGACTGGCCTTGCTGGAGGAAACTGTGAGCAGCCTCTGTGGACAGGGCACTGACTAGGAAGTAGAAAGCCGGGTCTTAGCTTTGGTCCTGTTGGCTGCTTGTGTGGGACTCAGCAAGGCACTGTGGCCACATGGGATGAACATGAGTGAGGGCATCGAACTAGTCCCAGCTCTGCCTTTACCACCTTACCCTGCATAGAATACTTGGTCCCCCAGTATTTGGTCTTTCTCTCTGTACATCAGGAAAGGACATGAGTACTTACATTTTAAAGAGCTTTGAAAATGAAATGACAAGCCAGTCTCACTGTGGCATCAGGATACTAGTATTGGCAATAGCTGCTCGCTGGGCTTGGTGACACATGCCTGCAATCTTAGCACTCGGGAGGCCAGCTTGAGCTACATAATGAGACTCTACCTCAGAAACCCTGGAGATGTAGTGCAGTGGCAGATCACTTACTTAACTTGCAAAAGGTTCTGGGTTCAGTCTCGAGCCCTGAAAAACAAGGTGAGCAAAATCCAGCAACAACAGAAAGTAACTTCTACCATAACCATCATGCATCTGCTTTCTTTCCTTAGCAGTGAGAGAGAAAGGAGCAGAGATGGAGCTAAATACCAGCTCCTCTCCTTAGGAGTCGTCATATATCAGGTGTGCCTCAATACATTATTTGTATGTCTCCACGATGGGAGAGAAGCCCTGTTTTCACCTGCTTCTTACAGTGGGGAAACTGAGTGGCAGAGAGGCCAATGCAGCATACCCAGGATGACTCTTGTGAGCCATTTGAGAAGGAGACTTGAATACAAGGCAGAACTTTTTATTCCAAATATGACGTTGCTATTAATAGCTCCAGACTTTGTTTGAATTAAAACTTACATAACTGCCAGGCTCAGTGGCGCATGCCTGTAATCCCAGCACTCCGGGAGGCAGAGGCATGTGGATCTGAGAGTTCAAGGCCAGCCTGTTCTACAGAGTGAGTCTAGGACAGTCAAGGCTGCACAGAAAAACCCTGTTTTGAAAAACCAAACCAAACCAAAACAAAATTACATAAGCTTTAAATGAAATTATAAACGCAAATGATTGTGTTGTATTTACACATAGTATATAAATGTTAGGTGTCCTGTTGGTGGATACAGACCCAGGAGGTCTGCCACCTCCAAGTGGCCTTTAATCTGAAAGCTGTGGCTCCTGCGTTGTATAAGGAACAGTGGAGTAGAACAAGAGCTGCTGTAGGAGGCCCTGCTGGCCTTGGTGGCCTTGCAGCCCCCATCACTTCCTGACTTGTGCTTTCCTGTCTCTTGCTCTAAGCAGCAGACCTGCTTGGACTGTAAGAAAAACTTCTGCATGATGTGTTCGAGCCAAGAAGGGAACGGGCCACGCCTCTGCCTTCTCTGCCTACGGTTCCGAGCCACAGCCTTTCAGCGGGAGGAGCTCATGAAGATGAAGGTGAAGGACCTGAGGGACTATCTCAGCCTCCATGACATCTCTACCGAAATGTGCCGGGAGAAAGAAGAGCTGGTGTTTTTGGTACTTGGCCAGCAGCCTGTAATCTCTGAGGCAGACAGGACTCATGCTCCCACCTTGTCCCAGGACTTTCCTGAGCATCAGGCCTTCCTGACCCAGCCTCACTCCAGCACAGTACCTTCTACCTCACCCGAGCTCCCTTCTTCACCTGCACAAGCCACCTCTGCTCCCCTAGCCCAAGCTCAGGAAAATCAGCAGGTAGGGGCCAGCATGCAGTTCCTTATCCACTTTGTCTGCTCCGAGGCTCATTGTCCTCTCCCGTGGGAATGGGGTATAAGAAACAGTGTCTAGATGGTATGAAGCTTTCTTTCTCCCTGTTGATTCTGGAAGTGATATTTCCTGGTCATTAGGCTCATGCTCTGGCTTCAGGGATGGTAGTCCTGGTAACCATGTTTTTGTGGGGTTTTTTTGTAATACCTCCATTCCCTAATTAGACTTAACAATTTTTTCATTTCTCTAAAAATACTTTGAGGAAAGTCACCATTATTTCTAGTTTGGGTTAAAAATGTGCCTTCCAGCTTACTACCCTTTGACTGTCTCTCCTAACTGGTGAGGGAGGGGGAGAGATGGGAAGCATTGTGACAGGGGCTTGCTACTGTCCTGGTCACTGTGTGGGAGCAGTGGTGGCCAGCATGCTGTGGGTCTGTTAGCTGCCTTCATGTTACTTGGTGGTGCTGGAAATGGTAAGCAGCAGGTTGAGATGTGGAGAGTCCATAGTGAGCAGATACTGTCTCCATCCTCAGGAAGCCCTGGCAGAGAGAAGCTAGTGGTGGTATCACACAGTTCTGCAGAAGTCCCAACTGATACTTCAAGTCATAGGGCATGGGCATCATAAGCTTAGACTGAGATCAGGGCTCTAGCCACAGATTTCCTTTTTCTTCTGAGACAGGGTTTCTCTGTGTAGCCCTGGCTGTCCTGGAACTCACTCTGTAGACGAGGCTGTCATTGAACTCAGAGATCTACCTGCCTCTGTCCCCTTGAGTGCTGGGATTAAAGGCCCAAGCCACTACCTCCCAGCTGATTTTTGTTTACTTTTTGTAATCCCACTGAGCTACACCACCGACATCACAATTTTTTTGTCTCAGACTCCTTGGTCACCTAGGCACGCTTTGAGCCTAGAACAACGAAACTCCTTTGAGTTAGTCAGTTGCTGAGAGGCTCATCTACCATAGGATGTCTGTGGAGCATGGCACTGCTGAGAACTGGCAGTTCCTTTCCCACATGTGATGTAGGGGGCTGTGCTTCTTGTTTATAGTCACTTCCTTTGCCAGGACTGGACACTCACTCAGCTCTTAACACACATAAAGGCTGACATAATAGCATAACCTAACTGCATAACAACCATTTAACTCCCTGGTTGGGCTAAGCCTATTTTGTCTCAGCAGCTAGTCATTAGTACTCTCCTAAACCCTGGTTCTTGCTTGGGCTATTCAGTAGGTTTTACCTCTTGCTATACATTCCATATAGGACTTGCTATACATTCCTTTCTGCTTGGTTATTAGAGGCATTCTAGTCTGTGTGTTGTGAGCAGGGAGAGGAACCAGAGGAAATATTTTCTTGATGAACCTTCATACAGGTCTCATATAATGTTGTACACCTCAGCCTCAGCTCTTGGGAGCTGGAGGCACACAAGTCAGAATGTTAAGGCTAGCCTCTTCTACATAGTGAGTTCAAGGCCAGACTGCGTAAGAGTCTGTCTCAAAAGAGGAAGGGGTGGGGAGAATGAACAAACCTTCAGGAGATGTTCAATGTAAGATTATAAGCAGAATTTCCCTGCACTGACAGGTCACCCCATGTGCTGAGTGTTATTGGTACTTTTTTTCTTGAAATCTTAGAGGACTTAAGTCTCAGCTTCTGGTCTGTAACACCTAAACTTTGCAAACAGGAAAGCAGGGTTGGGGAAGGGAAGTAACTTGGGCAACGGTGTATGCTAAGTTACAGCAAGCTGCACCCAGGATGCAGATCTATCAGTTCTAGCCCACCAGGGTTCTGTCCTTCAATTTCGATATCTTAGCAGCATTTGCCAGGGAAGAAGTGTGTGCAATTAGCAGAATAGTGGACAGACAGATAATAAGTGTCAATTTTTATTAGCGAGTAGGCAGAATGGGAAGATGCGAGTGTTTACAGCATGGATTTCAGTTGCTCTTTTTAGGGAACAAAAGACTTTCAAAAGCTGTCTACTGAGGAATAGGCTAGCCTCTGGAAGACCCTAGAGTGATACCCAGGTGACAATATCTAAGCGGCCAGTGAGTACCACATTCACACGAAGCTAGGAGGAAACCCTAGGTTCTGATGCAGACACTGTTGGCTGCATCCCCAAATTGATGTTTCATCACTTAAGGTGTCTTTTAATATATGTACATATGTGTATGTATGTATATACATATATGTGTGTGTGTATTTATATATGTATATGAGTACTCTGTCTTCACACACACCCAGAAGAGGGCATCAGATCCCATTACAGATGGTTGTGAGCCACCATGTGGTTGCTGGGAATTGAACTCGGGACCCCTGGAAGAGCAGCCAGTGCTCTTAACGAATGGCTGGAGCTGTCAGGTCTCTTTACTTCCCCATGTTGTCTCTTTACTGTTCATCCAGGGTCTAGGGGATATGTCTTTTGCTCTGAGTTCACACAAGGCTTTTTGCCTAGGGACAGCTGGGAGTGGAGAGGAGCTAGGTAGGGGTCTGTGGCAGAAATGGTTAAGGAGGTCACAATTCTGAGCACACTGACAAAGGTGAGCCCTTCCGAGAAGTTAGAATGCTGAATAGAAGAACCCAAGTGAGGCATTTGTGTTCTGTAGTCTTAGGGGGCTAGGTTCTTAAATTCATTTAGCACACCTAAAGCAGCTTCACGTATGTCATGTCATATCTTACTGGTTAGAATACATTTCTAGAATGTGAGAGACTGCAGAGTGTGACTGGGCTGCTGAAGATCATTTAAAGAGGCCAGAGAGATTCTTGTAAAGGACATGCATGAGCTGTTTGGAAAAACTAGTGGACATTGATCCAGAGGCAGGACTGGGGTAGTAGGTGGAAGCTGTGGGGAAGGCCTTTGGCATAGTGTTGGGAGATGATGTGGTGGAGAGAAACCATTCACCTCAACTGTCCAAGGTGATAGCAAACTGGCAATAACTGTGGCTAATGCCACTCTTTTTGGTGGGCAGAATCAGGGCACTCTTGTTCTTGACGCATCTTTCTATCCATTGAAATCTGTTTGTGTTGTCTCTGCCTGAGAGAGTTGCTGTTAGAAAGCAGGAGTTTGTGGTACTGCTTTGGGAGCCTTGGTTTACAGGGGGAGATGGGAATACATTTTGATATTTGTGTGTGTTGAAAGAGGCCCATGCTTTGTAAGTCACTGGGACATCTCTGTGGATGTGATGGCACCTTTCTCTTCCCACAGGCCACTGGCCATGTGTCTCAGGACCACGAGGAGCCCATCTTCCTGGAGAGCACAGCCACAGTACCTCCCGAGGATGAGACCCAGGTGGGGCCTCTGCTCAGTCCGCACCTTTGCCTCTGTTCTTTTTCTGGTCTTCTTGGGATGTTCTTAGGAGCCTCAGCAGACTCAGGTGGAACAAAGAGGGCCGTTCCGTGAGGACAGTCCTAAAGTCCTTAAGTTTAGTAGTAGCGTTCCAGATTAACCTTTGTTGCTGTCAGTGTGAGCAAGCAGATGTGAGGCCACAGTGGAGGCTGGGATGTACACTTTTGGCTTTCTGAGAGCTGCTAGAGGGTACATACTGGGTGCTACTGTGAAAGTCTTGATCTTTTCCTGTCTGTTTAGGGTGCAGTGGCCAGCCACTGTTGGGGTAGGAGGTAAGATGACAAAGCTTTCAGGCCTCAGTTACATGAGGAACCAGTGCAGAGCATGGTCAGAGCATTGGTTCTGAGGAGCCATACAGCTTCGCCAAGCCATGTGTGGAGTCCTGCCAGGGAGGCTGTACTGAGAAGAGCCAGCACCATACTGGGAGTTTCCTGTGCTGCCACATTTACTTACCATAGGAACCTTGTGTAGCAGGACAGCTGTGTCTCCTTTGTGCAGGAGTAACAGGCTCAATCCGATGGTAAACAACTTGAAAAATAATGTCTAGTATTTAGTGGAGACATCAGCATTGAGAATTGGGGCCCTTATATGCGGGCACCCTTTTATGCATAGTACTGATATGCCAGTGTGTGGCTTTCTGCATAAAGCACGTAATGAGTTAGGGAAAGACCAGTGTATTTTGCTGGGCCAGGCACCATTGCCAGGTCCCTTCTGTTCATGTTCCTTGAGATTGCTCAACAAAATACATTTTTATTGGTGCTCCGGGGGTCCTTCAAGAGAGCTTAAAGGACACAAGAGCTGGCCCACCTGATCACACCTTTGCCATTGCAGTCCATCGACTCCGAAGACAGCTTCGTCCCAGGCCGGAGGGCTTCGCTGTCTGACCTGACCCACCTAGAAGATATTGAAGGCCTGACAGTGCGGCAGCTGAAGGAGATCCTTGCTCGAAACTTTGTCAACTATAAGGGCTGCTGTGAGAAGTGGGAACTGATGGAGAGGGTGACTCGGCTGTACAAGGACCAGAAAGGACTCCAGCACCTGGGTGAGGGGCTGTCTGGGTGTGACTGAATAGAGCTCTCTCTGCTGCCATCCCACATGCAATGGCATCAAACCAACTTGATCCCCATGTGCTTAGCCTCAGGAAGCCAGCCTACACATTTGTACATCTCAAGTACCCAGACTGGAGACAGGCACTGAATACACAATTTCATCCTCAGAGCAGCCTGGGCACCAGAGACTATTGGTATTACCCTTTCACCACAGAGCCAAGATCTGAACTAAGGATTCCCTAGGTTGCAGGGTCCTCCTGCCATGTTACAGCCACTCCATACTCATTACTACCACCAGCAATGTTTAATCTGAATCAGTTACAGGTTGGAAAGCAAACTAGTGTGTAGTGGGCTTTTCTTGTGTTCACTTCCCAAAGCATTTCACATAGTGTCATTTTAGATGTTTTACACTGTCCTCATACTGATTTGTTGTAGGTGTTTTTCAAGTTAAATGCAGAGACATCCTGCAGAAGAGAAACATGCTAGGCAAGCACTTTACCATTAAGCTGCATCCCCAGCCACACTAGCAGTAATCTTCCCTGGTGCTGGGGATCAACAACCTGGGGTCACCTTCCGTATGCTAAGCAAGCTTTCTCTCTCTCTTTATGTATATGAATGCTCTATCTGCATATACACCTGCATGTCAGAAGAGGGCATCAGATCACTTTATAGAGGATTGTGAGCCACCATATAGTTGCTGGGAATTGAACTCAGGACCTCTGAGCCATTTCTCCAGCCCAATTAAGCAAGCTTCTTCTGTCACTAAGCTACAGCCCAGCCCTAGCCCTTCCTCTGGCCATTTTGAATTGGACATTTTCTCTTTTAACACAGAGCTCTCATCTTCCTTCTCCTTGCCAGCTGATAGTTCTTTGAGAATTTTGATTCCTTGTATGATAAGTGGTTGTTAAAGCTGAGCTTCATTCAGGCCTTCCTTTAACAAAATTGAATAACTCAAATTGACCAAGTTTGGGGAAGTCTAACAGCACTGGTTACTGACTTGGGGCCTGACAAGGAGTCTGTCTTCCCTTTGGGATTATCTCAAGAGTCTCCTTAGAGTCCCAAAGACTTTGAAAGTAGTTTCTAAATTCTGGGTCTCACTATGTATCCCAAGCTGGCTAGGAACTTGATGAGGAGATTAGTTTGGCTTCTAACTCAGAGAAGATCCATCTGCCTGGGCCTTCTCAAATGTTTGAGATTGAAGGTGTGCACTACCCTGTCTGCTGCTGCTGCTTTTTAAAGACATGGTCTCAATACATAGCTCAGGCTGGCCTGGAACTCATGATCCATCCTCTGCCTCTGCTGGGATTATAGGCATATACCACCATGCCTTACTATGTGTAGGAGCTTTATCCAGAATCCTTGGCTCACTGAACTGGTCTAATTCTTTATTCTTTTTTACCTCTATGGCGGCTTCAGAAGCAGTATCAAAGGCTATTGTGTATGTGCAGTGTCCTCTCATCTGACAGTGGTCACTATAGGCCAGTAAGTCTGCTTTTCTGAGATGGAACAGCAAGGGCTCTTGTGACTTCTTGGCACATAGAGTGAGGAGGGCAAGCATCTGTCTAGCCTCCAGCCAGGTCCCCTTCTCAGCCTGGAGCTGCCTAGAGTTCAGAAATGATGGCAAGGTAGTGGGAGACTACCTTTGTGCTATCACACTCCTGTTTACACGTCTTTTTCTTTCCTTTTCAGTGTCTGCTGATGAAGACCAAAACGGTATGTGATTGTTTCTGTTAAAGATATGCTCAGGCTCATAGCCATTTTGTCCTTCTGACTTCAACTCTGATGGCTCCAGGGAGGCTGTGGGAAAAGCACAGTCAGGCATTCTCCTTGCCCCGCCTCTATTTAGGAAGTCCACAGCAGCCAAGGGGCTTGGCTGAATTGGAGCAGACTCCATATCTGAGGACTGTCATGCTCAGTTTCTTCATGTCATCTGTCTGGGAAGAGAGTCTCTACACTTTGAGGCGTTATTTAAGTTTTTTTGTTTTCGTTTTTAAAACAGGGTCTGTCTGTGTAGCCCTGGCTGGCCTAGACTTCACTATAGTAGACCAAGCTGGCCTACCATAGGTGTCTGCCAGCCAAAAAAGCACAAGGGTAGTGACCCAGAAAGCCTTGTTTGAATGGTAGTCAGAGCTGCTCAGGAGACAATACAGGTTGTGGATGCCCTCTAAGCTCAACATTCATATTCCACCTGGCTGCCATAATACCCACCGGTGTGTTAAAGGCTGGGAGCATCCTCAGAGCACACTGTAGAACGTGGTACCCTGTGAGATGTTTTCTCACTCACACAAAATACATATATACACATATATATAATGTATATATTATATATAATGCATATGTATATATATGTATATATATATTCATATGTATATATATTCATACGTGTATATATATATATTCATACATATATATATAAATATTCACACACACACACACACATATATATATATATGTATAGTGCCCTTTTGAAAGCCTTGAGGAATGTGGTTGTAAACTCCCAATAATGAATATTCTTAGTAGTGTTTTAACCTGCAGAACACTTTAGAACAGTTTTCAGAAGAATTTATCATAAGTAGAATGGGCAGAGGTACATTTTCTTCTTAGTCTCTGTAATTAATCATCTAGGTTACCCCACCCCACCCCACCCCACCCCACCCCACACCAGTAATACCAAGATCAGATTAATCTACTTGTTACCATCCTTCTTTCTTCTCATTCCCTGGAGAATGCCGAATTCTGAGTTGTTGCATTTATTGTGTCTCCTCAGTGATGTAATGAATGTCTGAAATTCTGTAGATAACTCCAGTGTACCTTTCTAACCTCTGTATTAAGGCCACAGGGGCTTTAAGTTGGTTGAACTCTGACAGCCAGGCACCTCCTGTGGGAAGTGTTCTTTGATTTGATGTATTTCAATATGAGTAGCTACATGAAAATATTCCAGAACTACCAAACTGTAGCAATTAAAAAGAAAAAAAAAGTACACGAAAGGATTTGTGCATTCAGTGACTTCTTAGACTAGTCCAGAAGCAACAGATAAATGGAGAGTTTCCCTGAAGAATGGCCAAGTCTAGGTGAGAGATGTGGTTAGTATGACAATTGTAGATTATGGCTGCTTACTTTAGGCTAGTTTGATACCCTGGAGATAGGGTGGGCTTTGGATATGAAGGCTTCTCTCAGGTGAGCTAGGTTAGTAACTGTTCTCCACTAGCATAAGCCAGTTAGTATTGAGAACTCTCTCTACTGGGCAGTTAATAGTGTCTTGATAGTCTCTGCCCTTGGAGCCATTATCCAGAAGGCCATAAGTCCATGAGCCTCTCTGATTTGAATGTGGGCTATCTCAGCAGCCCTGTGTCCTTGGGCAAGCTACTTAATTCTGGTCTAGGTTGTATCATCTATAAAACCTACATCAGCACCTCTGGGTTAATACAGAAAGCTCTTAGGACCCTGCCTGACACATGGTAGGCAGTTAGTCAGTGTGAGCAGTTATCATTCCCTGGGCAGAATGTTCATTATCAGATGTTTAAAGAATACCTACCATGTGACTCATGTTTTGGGAATTCAAAGATAAGTATCTAACCTCAGAGCACAAAGCAAATGCTAAGCTTGTGATTTCTGACTGAATAAGTTGAATTAGAAGTTCTTAGTCTACTGTTGCAGATAAGTAAATTATCATACAGTATGATAAGCAGCAGGGGTATGAATAAAATTCAATGGTTGTAGCACAGAAAAGGGAGCAAGCAGTATCTGCCCACTTCCCTCTATCAAGAAGTCTTTTCAGAAGAAGCCTAGAGGTAGATTGCTAGCACATGGGGTCCCCTATGATTCTCAGCTTTATTAAATCAGGTCTATGTTTATAGATAAGCCTTATGGTTCTTAATGAACCATTCACAGCAGTTCTGTTTATATCCAAACTTTTTTGAACCAGTTTTATCTTTTCTGTACATTCTGCCTCAGGGGATATGGTACCTAAGCAAGGCTCACTCACTATATTACAGCCTCTGTTGCCAAATTTCTTCTTTCTAGTTCTGAATCCTGGGATGTTTTTGATCTGAGAATACCATACTCACTTATCAGGAGTGGGGTCTGACTAAGCAGCTGGATGTGGTTTGGTTACTGAGTCTTGGGTTTTTTTTCCTTTTTTTTTTTTTTTTGAAGGTGCTCCAACAGGAGTATGGATTTGGGGTTTTGTTGAGTGCAGCTCCTTATACACAGAAACATAATCTTTTCTTCCTTTCTGCCCTGTCCAGGAGGAGCAGTGCCTTCTGGCCTGGAGGAGAACCTGTGTAAGATCTGCATGGACTCACCCATTGACTGTGTTCTGCTGGAGTGTGGCCACATGGTGACCTGTACCAAGTGTGGCAAACGCATGAACGAGTGTCCTATTTGCCGGCAGTATGTTATCCGAGCAGTACATGTCTTCCGGTCCTGAGGGCTAGCATTGGCTTCTTCAGTGCCTTACAGGATATAGCCCAAGGTGTCTGGGCTCAGGGTTGATTCGATGCATAAGGAGTCTAATGCGAGATACTGGCAGCGATCTTAAAACTAGGACAAGCAGAGGTGCTTGGCATGCCTGTCTTGCCATGGGCTGTACCTCTTAGGTGGCAGAGCCCAAAGCCAGGGGGAACTGGTTCAGATCACATGGGTGAGTGCCTGCTTCTATGATCATTGGGTGGTGATGGTAATCAATGAAGAGGACTTTCTAGAACTTGGACCATGTCTTTTTCCCTTCCTGAGAACCCAAGACACATTTCACACATCCGATACACCACTCCTTCTGCTTCACCAATCAAAGATCCTTCTGGAAATGGTCAGAGTCGTGTTCCCCTCCCGCCCCCCAGCACGTTAGGATTTAAAGTTCTGGACTTTGTGGCTTTCTGTGTTAACATATATTTTAAGCCTGCTCATTTGCCTAAAACTCACTTGTTTCTATGGACCAAAACAAAGTTAAATTAGATCAATAATATTCCTTATATCAGAATTTGGGTCAGTAAACTTACCTCTAGTGAGAAATTAAGTCTAAGTGCTATAGAAAAAAAATTCTAGGGTTGAGTTACTTCTGTTTAGTGTTGGAGTTGGAAATGACCAGTCTCCTGAACTGACCCCAGCTGCTGGGAAGTCCATAAGAGATGCTGTATGGGTTTGACTTTGTACCATCCTTAGCTTTGGATTATAAGGAAAGAGAAATGGAGGCAGTGGCTTTCTGTTTATCTTTGACTTCGGATTCTTTTTCCAGAAAGCAAAAGTCTTACAAACAAAACAAAACACACTTTATTAGTTTCTCTTCCTTGGGTTTTAAACTTGCTTACTGAAGGCCTATCTGCCCATGGAGTTCCTTAGGAACAGTGTATGAGGCACTGGAAGGTTCTGAATGAGGTTGGACTATACCCATGGCTTCTGAAAAGTCTTAATTCCACTCCCTTCTCAGCTGTTTGGGCAGGTCAGGATGAAGCATTCTCCCAAGTCATGATTCCAGCCCTCTTGGAGTCTTTTTCCCATTGACATAACTGAAGGGTCTGAGTAGTGTTTCCTGGACCAGCTCAACAAAGCACAAAACATATATAGAACTTGGACCGTGTCCTTTTCTTTATGTTTATAGATACATATATGTATGTATATATCCAAAAGAGCTGTGTTCCTCTGTTTTGGATGAACCCACAACACTATATCGCACCCTGGTTAACACTCCCCTGGAAGAACCAGTCATGACTCTGGAAACAGAGGGGACACCTAAGGGGCTACTAGAAATGCTTAGGTTTTCTCTCCATCATTAACCACTGAATTTCTTCAGGGAATTAAGTAGTTTCACGAAGTTGTCAGAGAAACCCAGGCCACTTACCTCTACATTCTAAGTCCAGATTTTGGGTCAAAGCCTTTCTGAGTGTCAGGGAATCAGCTCCCTCCATAAAGACCACCTTTCTCTCCCTCCCTTGAACAGTGAGTACTATGGTTTACAATGTCTTCAGTTTACCATGGCCCACCAATTTTGCTGCTCCTGGACTTCACTGTGAAACAGGTCTGATTATGCAGCTCAGTAAGACCTAACAGTAACTTCAAAGCTGGCTTTCCCTTATGACTGCTTTCTCTTCTGAGGCCTTACCTCCCTACCTCCTAGACAGGAACAGAAAATAATAGACTGATGGCCGTGGTTAGCAACCCCAGTAACAATCAGAACTGATGTATTGATGTCACTTATTATGAAGAAATAATTTACCTTTAAATCTGTTTTCATTTGGAGGAAAAATAACAGATGTCAAACAATTTTATTGTTATACCAAATTAAAGTTGGTACCCATTCCAGTTAACATCTAACCCTGATAGAAAACCTGATTTTTTTTTTTTTTTAATACCTGAGCCCCTTCTGTTCTTTACAGATCCTTGGTCTTAATGTGGAAACACCTAATCCTTCCAATTCTGTGGATTTTGCTGTGATTGCGCCAAGATTTCAGTTGACTTAGTTTTAAAAGACGCTGACTGGTTCATAGGTTGGAGTAGCCAGTTCTAAACTAATAAGCTGTAAAGAATTAATAGTCTATGTTGTACATTTGTTGAGATCTCTTGAATGAGAATGTGTTGCTCCAAGTGGCTTATATTAAGATTCTCTCACCTGGGTGTTAAAAGCAAACCCAAATGTGTATTTTTTGTTACAGAGCTCTGCTTTATAATTTTGTAATAAAGTTTAAATACAGATGCCTGTCCCATCTGGCGTGGGAATGATGCCAGAGGCGCCAAAGAACCTATAAATGCAGGCAAGCATCAGGCCACACAGAGGTGTTGTTCTTCACAGACCGCATCTCACTTTTGGACATGCTTGGGCCACCTAATCCTGCCCAAGGTAGCCCTGCCCTGTGTTGTGACTTGCCAAAGATCACAAAAGTATGTGGGAGAAATGGAACAGACCTAGAGAGAAGTGTGAGGATTAGTCTCAAGAGCAAATGGGAAGCACCATGTGAGTTATTTATAGTCCCACTGTAGAGGAGCCTTCAAGAGCTAAGTAGAAAGGAATCTTAAGTTTTCATGTTACGCTGAAAGATGGACAGACAAGTGTGGCTCAAAGGTTGGCCCAGCTGAAAGAGCAGACTGCATAGTAGGCCAGAACCCACCCACCCAACCAGGTGCCCGAGGGGAATGTGTCACCTCTGGGAAAACTGGATGAGACAGTATTCTATCCTGACTCTTGCTCATGGCCCACCTGATGAGCAGGCAGTGATCAGTTGGCACTACATAAACAAAAGGCTGAAGAGGGCAAGTTTCCAGCCTCGGGTAGATTCAGAGTGATATTGCTTAGGGTTGGAAAGACAGGAAAAGATATAAAGGTGTATGTACAGTCTAGTCTCCCTACAAAGGGGATTGTGATGATCTGGAAGAAATGTACAAAGACCTAACAGTGAACTAGAGTGAATACATAGTAAGGCATTAAAGGGACAGGGGCTAAACTTTCGGCAACACTCTTGGCCCTGAGTGTGGGGAAGAGTTGTCTTTGATGTTCCACCTAGCTGCTTGGTTCAAAGAAAGCTAGTACTCAAAGCACAAAGCAGCTTCTGCCTTGAGGGTGGGTTAAAAAGTGTTTTACTCATCAGACTGAGTGATGTCCACTCTGCCCTCCTTGGAGCATCAACACTCCCACATTTTAAACGCAGGTGAAAGGCAAAGCCAGATTGGTAAGTAAACTCCTGGTAGAATATCACTTAGGAGTGTATGGGGTGGTAGGTCTGTATCTTAGAGGCCCACATAAGCATTTAAGAAGCACATAGGTCCCAGGAGGTGGATGGGTAAGCCTGCTGAGTTGGTAATGAGAACAGAGAGTAATCTTCGAGAGGCCAGTCCACCTCATACCTGGAGAAGCCAATGCTCAGAATGAAGTGTGAATTCTAATCTACAAGGTGTTAAGCCAGGCCTTCTCCTGGATAACATCTGTTCCAGGTTCTGCTCCTCTTCCATCTGAGCTTCCTGGTAGCTGCCCGGTGATTCAGGAGCAGTGACTCTGCCCTTTTCTCTTGAGAAACTGATGCTTGGATGATGTGTGCACTTGTACACAGATATCTTCCCTTGCCGTTCAAGTACATCTGTCACAGATGGCACAGGAATCAGCCTTGGTAAGTAGGGTGTATACATTTTCCTGGCTGTGGACCTGTACTCCCAAGAGTAGTCAGATTTTGAGAACAGACTAGTCAGATTTTGAGGATGCATCTTCACCTCTATCTCCAGAGAGGCCACCTTTCCTACAGATGTCAGCCTCCATGCTGGGACTTGGGGAGACCACTTTGTTCTTTCACATGAGGGTTTGGACCAGGCATAATAAAGGTTCTGCCACATCAAAGCAGCATTTGAGGACAGTTTAAATAAAGCTTTTAAAAGATGTACGTGGAAGTGAGAAGGAGCAAAGGAAATAGACTCTGCTCAGCCTTCATTTCTTGGTCACTGCAGGTGTAACTTGTAGGGAAAAGGATGCTTTTGTGTGCGTGTGTGTTTAAATTCTTACCCTAGGCTAGCCTTGAACTCCTGATCCCCTTCTTGCTCCTCATGCAGTACCATGCCTGGGTTAAGATTTGTTTATAAAATTGTAGTTCAATGGCAGACACTGTGCCTGGCATGCATAAGGGTCTAGGTTGGTTATCAGCACCTCACACAACTAAGGTCAGCTTCTTTTTAAACAAGAAGACAAAGCTAGCACCCAGATCTGAAAGATCTAGCTGAACTGCTTGTGCCCATAGAAACTAACTCCTGATCCACAAGAGACCATGAAGAGTTGGAGGGTGTTAAGAAGGTACACTGCTTAGCAAAGAGGCCCCTATCATCTGGCTGTGCCTCATGTCATAGTAGAGTGGGCAGCTGAGGACAGCCCAAAACAAGACCAAAGTCCTAGCAGGGAGCTATCAGCCTCCGTTTCCGGATACATGCCCAAATCCACTCTGGGGAGACCAACTGGGCCTCAGTGTTCTTATCCCTGGTACCCAGCACATGTGTGGCTGAGGCGATGTCAAATTCCTGTACCAGGTCCCCGTCGAATGCCACAAAATAGCGTTTGAGCCGTTTGAAGTCTGGTGTGGAAGGTGGCAAGTAGAGCTGCACCCCAGTGAAGACATTCAACAGCACCTGCAAACAAGAGTGGTCCATGCAGAGTGAGCCCCATCCTGAGCCTAGGTGGGGCTTAACCCACCCGAGAACAGGACAGCAGAGTTGCCTGGAGTCCAGGATTTAGGACAGAGTTTACTGGAAAAAAGACACCATGTGTTGCTATCCCCATCCTCCAATCACTGATAGACCTAGGTCTGACAGTTCCTCCTATCTCTATTAGGAGAAAAGGGAAAAGTGATGGGCTCCAACATCTGAACCAGGATATGGAAAAAGGACACCTCTCCAAGAGCCATTCAATGCAAAATTCCCTACACAGCTACCTAGTCAGAGAGAGGGTCTGGGAGTTCTGCTAATCAGTGTGGCTGAGTTCAAGGGCTTCAGGGAGGGCAGAGATGGGAATGGTTCAACTGAGAACTGGGTTCTGGCCCTGAGATGTCAACTTCTGTACTGCTAGGGCAGGCTCTCTCTGTTGTTCATGGCCAGAAGCCACCCAGGATACCACAGACTACCTAGTTCCTGATCTCAGTAGTACTCAACAAATGTTGCCAGACCAGGGACTAACAAAAGGGAAGACAGGCTCCTTAGCTGGCAGTTGTCTGTGTCATGGCACTCTCCCTCTGCTTGCTGTGTGGATCTGCTCCGAGAGAGACAAACATAGTGCTGCACCCCACACCCAGAGTGGGCTTCGTTCTTTAATTTGAACTGTAATGACACTGGCACCCAGGTGGGCCCCTGCAGCCTCTCCTTGTAGGCCGGCTCTATCTCCTGCCTGTTGGCACAGTTCTCCTTCCTCTTTGCCGGCTGACCTGCCGCCTCTGCAAGGCAATAAGAAGGCACAGGGTGAAGCAGCAGAACTGCTCACCTGCCCATAACAGGAAGGTGAGGGCTCCAGAAACCTTCCCTCAGACCAATAGGGACACCTTTTCAAACTGACACACAGAAGCCTGAAACTCCTGAGCCAAACTGACCTGTCTCCTGCACTAGTATTCTTACACTCACCTTTGTCGGGCATGGAGTGTCATCAGCAGCTTTCCTCTTCACCCCCACTTTCACTGGAGAAGACTTCATGGCCAGCTTCTCTCCTGGTTTCATGGGGGAAGGCTTTAGAATCAGCTTGTTGCCTGCAGGATAGCAGAGGTCAGGGTATGAAGTTAACAGGGTACTTACTGAGCATGTGTAAGGCACTAGGTCTGATCCCTAGCACTGTACAAGCTGGGGCAGGCCTGTAATCCAGCACTACAGAGGTGGAGGCTCAGAAGTTCAAGGTCATTATGGGCTACATAGTGGGTTAAAGGCCAGCCTAGTATAGAAACCTGCTATAAAAACCATCTCAAAAAATCACAAAACCAAACCAAGAACAAAGAGGAAGAGGGCAAGGGGAATGGCTGATGGCCTTGGAAAGGGTGAGGGACGGGCAAAGAGATCTGGTACTTCTGCTATGGTGACGAAAGAAAGGGAGCACGGCTATATCCTTTAGCTTCAAGGTAGCTCATTCCCCAGTCAGACTGGCTCTCTCTGGTACATGGTCGTTCAGGTTTGCTGAACAGATAAGGGGTACCTAGTAGAATAGTTTCTGGCCTATGGCTAGTCACATACCAGGAACGCGCTGAACACTTGCTGTGGTATAGACACCCAATCACTGGACCTCAGAGTTGAAATGTACATCTGCCCTACCATCACCTACTCACAGCTCTCCCCATCACCTCAGGCGCTCTTACTTACCATCTCTGCCATTGGGGTTATTTGGCTTCTGTTCGGTCTTCTTGGAACTGGCAGAGGACTTACTGGGAGGTGCTTTTGGGCCCTTTCGGGGTACAGCAGAGCCCCCATTCTCACCACTGCTGCCTCCAGTGGTGGAATTGCCCTCATCTCCAGCCACCACAGCAAAGTCTGCCTTCTCTTTGGACAGCTGGTACAGTTCCTAAGAAGAGGGGGAGTCAGGCACTGTCAGTCCTTCACCTGTCACCCCTTGTCTGGGATGAGTGCTGCCTGGCATATGTGGCTAGGGAACAAAGTAGGACCCTGTTACTTGACTAACTGGGGTGCAAATCACCATCTGTGGCCCCCAACCTTTAAAATTTTTGATGAAGCTCTGCCTAGCCTGGAATTCACCATGTAGATCAGGCTGGCCTTGAACTCACAGAACTTTTGTCTCTGCCTCCTGAGTGCTAGAATGTTAAAGGTGGGCAATACTATATTCTGCCTAAATCCCAGCTCGCTCTTCAAAAAAGAATGTGTACGAGTGTTTGTCTATACACCATGTAAACATCTGATGCCTACAGAGGCCTTAGAAGAGGGACTGGATTCCCTGGAACTGGAGTTACAGACAGTTGTAAGCTGCAGTGTGGATGCTGGAAATCAAGCATAGGTCCTTTATAAGAGTAGCGGGTGTAGTACTCTTAACCACCGAGCCATCTCTCCAGCCCCTAAACTTCAGTTCTTAATTAGTAAAATAGGACTGTGGCCTGGGAGCAACTTAATCAGGCTGTGGGAAAGCTAGAGGGGCCCTTCAGGGGACCTGCAGAGGGTGAACTGGGAGAAAGAGGCAGTCTCAATTCTTAACTGCTCTCCTTGCTTTATCCCTGTGGGCTGGAGAGAATGAGCCAAATGACACATGAACAGGCCAGATGCCCAGTACTCCAAGGGCAAGACAGTGGGGTTAAGGACACTTAGAAAGCCAAGGAGCTGGCACCTTGAGTTGGGGGAGGTTCGTAGCAGATTTCCAGTCCTTGTCGTCCCGGATTCGGGTGCATCGAGGAAATCTGATGGAGATCCCATCAGCAGTGTGAGCCTCAGATTTGGAGAATTCTGCCCCTGTGATCTCCCACACAGCAGCTTTCTGTCAGGATTAAAACAGGTCGATTATCTTGGCCCGGAAGGGAGTCTCCAGCAGACATCAACAATGTCAAGTGGGTCAAAGCACAGAGACTCGATGGCAGCCAGGAGGTGTGTGTCCACTTCTGCCTCCTCTTGAAACCTGGCTGCTTAAGAAGGGCCTGGTCTGGGGCCTTCTTGAACAGGCCCTCTGACAAGCAGATGGGAATTTGCTTCCCCTCCACTAAGGGCAAGTCCTCAGCATGGGCTGGTTAGCCCTGTGCCTGTCATTTGGCTAAATATTCAAGTCCCATCCTGGGTGGACCTTAACGAGGCTAACTTCTATGGCACTGGAGAACCACAAGCTACTTTTGGGGTGGGACCACAGAGCATCAGGTAATACCTTTGGGTCTGGGACAATAAAGTCAGGATAGTAGATCTTGTTGATCTTCAGCCAACTGGGTATCTTGCTAGGATCCTAAAGGAGAAAAGACAGTTTTGGGCTGCTGTCACGCTGGAGGAAGGTTAAAGCCCTGTCTTTGGCAATAAGACTGAAATGTGGCTTAGCTTTTGTGATCCCCAAGTGATTCTCCCTCTCCAGGGAGGCAGTGGCCCATCGTCCACAAAGCAGGCCCTCTGAGATCTAAAAGCCTAACCCTGCTTCTGTGCACAGAAGCAAGCTCCTTTCTGAATTAAGAAAGGTCTCTGCAGACCTCAGTCCTCAAAGCAAATCCAGTGTCTTGGGAGCGATGACTTCCTCACCTTGCTGATCTTCACCATATCTAGCTCCTTCTGCAGGCGGGCAAGTGTGGCATCATCATGGCCGCCAGAGCATTTGGTGACCGTGCACCACTTTTGGCTGTCAGGGTCATAGCAGCCCATGAGGAAGATGGACATCATGCCGCCTGGGAGGAGAACATAAATTGAGTGTGGGCTAGAAGGAACCACCTTTGCCAAGCCCACAAGAGGTTGCTTGGAGAAGAATGGGCCAAGGCTTTATCATTAAGAGTGGTAGAGTAATCACTCAACTTACTGGGCTCTGGGAAACTGGACAGTGCCTGACACACTGCCTTAAGTGTTCCTCAGATCTTATCTTTCTCCCCAGTCTGGAAACAGGTTTTTCTGAGAAGGAAGGAATCAAGCCTCGAAATAGCTGGTAGTAAACTTCCTTGTGCCAGGACAGCAGAAGGTGTTCTTGACTTCTTAAGAAGGTGTTTTTAACTTCTTTCTATTACTTTACTGTCTTATTAAAACATGTTTTGTTATTTGCTCTTTGTGAGTGTGTACTTATATGGAGCCAATCATACTCCAGTATTCATACATGCTACAGTGTACATGTAGAGGTCAAAGGACAACTTGTGGGCGTCAGTTCTCTCCCTTACTAAGTGGGTATTAATGATCAGTTTAGGCTGGAAGGCTCAGTTTAGGCTGGAAGGCTCGGGGGCAAGTGCTTTACCCACTGAGCTATCAGCTCTTACCCAACTTCTGTGTGTCCTACCTTATGTCACCAGGGCCCCAGATCCCAGGATCAACCAACCCAGGACCATGATCAAAGTGAGTAAGAGGGCCAGTGTGTGTCATTTGCTAGAGTAATACCACAGGGACCAAATGCCACTGACCTTTGCTCCCGTGCCCATAGAAGGCCCCAAGAACCACCAGATCAGCTGTATCAGCCATGGCCCCCTCGTTCAAATAATCTTTTTTAACTTTCAGCCAGTGTCGCTTCCCAGGCTCATATGTACCCTGAAGGGATACAATAAATAGATCAGAGAATGGAAATTCCATAAGGGTGGGGTCCATCACTTCACAACTGTAGGCTGGATCTCAGTGTCCAGGCACTACAGGACACACAAAGCCATTTTCAAATCTAGGACCAGCTTGCCCCAGTAAAGTAGGAAAGACTCCTCCATTGCTTTCACTCTCTCCCTCCTCCAATGCCTCTTTCATCTCCAGCAGGAGAAGACAAAAGGTGTAGCCGTCTTGTCTTACCTTTACATCCTTCAGCACCAGCCCTTCTAAGCCCTCTCGGATCACCCGGTTTATCATGTCAGCCAGGTCTGAGGCTTTCTGAGGGACAGTGGAAGATGAGCAGATTCATGTGAGAATAGATAGTGTTCATTTTTACAAACTAGGGTAGACACATGCTAACTTAGATGGAAGGAAGGTCCTAAGGAGCTGCTTTGGCTGCTTCCCAAGGAAGGACTTTCATGGCCTGCCCATCAGGATGAAGATAACTGGGCAACATATGAAACTGCCAAAGGCAACCATATCAGCCTCCCACAAGAGAACACCTAAGGCTCATCCTCTCACATCCTATGGAGTTCTCTGCTGTTTTCAAACCATTAGATCCCTGCCAGGATAGGAACTTCACTTACTGTGACTTGCTTCATTTCTGAGAACATGATCCGGTTATGGACTTCTACCATGTTGTCATGAAGAAACTTCCGTCGCTCACAAAGAGGCCTAAGGGAAACAGCAGAGCTGAGGGAAAGAGCCTCCTACTCCTATAAGGAACTCTGATACAAGACAGTGCCCTGTGATAAAAATGATGCTTCAGGAGACGGACAGCTATAGATTCAAGCTCCTGTATGAAGAGTTCTGCCGTCAAGGGTTGCAAGGACTCCATCAACACTGGAGATAGACAACTGTAAGCTGTCGCTCACAGCCGGTTCATAGCTGTGCTTTCTACTCTATTGAGCCAAGAGACTACCGGCCTCCAGCCTAGGCTACAAGTTCTGGTCCCACTTGAATAATATAACAACTCTTGTGCTAACGACCCTCTTTGTCTAGCCCTACGCCCCAGGCTAGATAGTCTCTGAGTAAACAGGATGACACATTATGCTCCACACCTTACCCAATCCTTACCCAAGGCTGGCACAGGCTTCGGGACACTACCCATCAGTTCTTTCTACTTTGGATGCTGCAGCTATAGAAATGGGATTTGGGAGACATGCTAAGTGCATAAAGGACACGTATCAGCTGTGTAGGTCCAAGCCCTTCAATGCAGCTCACTCTAGAATACCAGTTTTCCCTGGATGTTTCACCCATGGCATCCTCTACAAGCTGATAGATACAATGCACAAATGTTAGCCCTACCCCTATCTCTTCCCTAACTAAAGCCTCTATAGGCTGAACCCAAATAAATCCCCAATGAAGATAGATTTTGGATTTAATGGTGGTAGCCAAGGAATAAAATCTAATGGTAGATCACGTGCTTAACGTGTAAGGCCCTGGATTTCATCATTACTGCAAAAAATGAAAAAAAAAAAAAAAAAAAAAAGCAAAAGAAAACATATTAAAACACTAGTTAACTCACCTGTCCATCAAACTGACATCATTAAAGTAGATACAGTCAAAAACAAACAGGCAGACATTAGCATCCTGGAAGGCAGCTTTCTGCAAGGGAAATGAGGCAGTAAGCACACGAGGGCAGGGAATCAAAGGAGTAAGCAGTCCACTTCTGCGGCCCCTAGTGGACAGTCCTATTAGTGTTCTCCAGGCCCTAGCCATAGAGCACTCCATGGATGGTGCTCATTAAACTTCAGATCTCCAAGGTTTCCCAAAGGCCCTAAGAGTTAAAGGCTTGGTCCCTAGGGTGGTGAGAAAGGGGAGGGACTTAAGTCATTAGTTCCTAAAGGGATTGTGGGACTGGCCCCTCCCCTGTCTGTGCTCCTCAGCTCATGATGTAAGTGATTTTGCTCTGCTATACGTCCTTGACATGATTGTTGCATCAATAGTGATCTAAAACTATGGGCCCCTGTATTCTCTGACTGTAACTCTAGAACCAAAAAAAAAACCTTCTCTTTTATAGAATAGTTACCTCTGATATTTTGTTAGTGATAGAAAAACACATGCTGAACAGAAACCAACTCAAGTCTAAGTTGGTTCCTAATAGCAAATCCTTTTTATGGAAGAACAAAAAAGGAACAGGCCCCGTCCTAAGTGACTTATTCCCCCTCTATCCCCTTTTCAGACCGACAGCACATTTTTGCACACAGAACTCTCGGCATGTACCTTGTGCACTCCCAGAGTCCCAAAGGGCAGTGGTTTGCCTGTGTTGTTGTCAATCAGGAGCACCTCGGAGTCCAAGATCATGCTTTGACCCCCAGGAAAAGCTTTGGGAATGTAGTCCTTAAAGTGAGCCACCTTGAAGTAGAAAGGTGGCATTAGCAAGGGTGACATGGACCAAGCCATAGTGATCAAAGCCCAGGAAAAATAACAGAGAGAACTCACGGAGTCTGAGCAATGGATAAAATGCACAGCTGTGCTGTGTCAGTCCCTCCTGCCTCTTGAAAGAGGAGCAGGTTATCTGCTTTATTACCTTTGTCTAGACCCAGAAAATGGCCAGCCTA
Source organism: Psammomys obesus (assembly GCF_907164565.1). NCBI lineage: Eukaryota > Metazoa > Chordata > Mammalia > Rodentia > Muridae > Psammomys > Psammomys obesus. The sequence continues at coordinate 8,297,515 of NW_026595981.1, read as the reverse complement.
CCCTGGAGCCACTTTCTATGGGCTGTACAGAAGGCTTGGAGGAAAAAAGAAGAAACAGTGAGTCTGTTAGGGAAGACGAAGAGGTAGACAAATACAGGAGGGAAGGAAAGAAGAAAGATGGGCAGGTTCAGATTAGTGTCCATTACAGAAGATTGGGGTTATCAGGCTGAGGATCGGGATGGGGGAAATAGATGGGTTGTAGAACAGACAAAAACAAAGCTCTGAGCACAGCAAGAAATGAGAACAGGATCTCCTCTAAGTGGGAACTCTGAAGCCCTTGCTGTCTTCAGAGTATGAGCACTGGGACTGGATTCTTCCTCACACAGCCAGAGCCCTAATTTCTGACAGCTCAGTGGGGGAGGTCCCACTGCCTACCCAGGTATTCCCTGACAAAGCTCTTAATTCCTCAGCTGAGACCAGCCCACAGGCAGTCACTGCCTAAGATATGGAGTGGGATGACTGTCCATCCTTACTCTCTTCTATCCCCAACCCAACCCTTCAAGAACCAGCAGACTGGGGACATAGCTTACTGTATAGCCCTTACCTAGCTCGTGTAAGCCTACACTCAACCTGCAGCATTTGGAAAGGGAAAGAAAGCATATTCTGGAAAGCTGTCTTCAAATGTCCCTGGGTCACAAGAGGGTCTGTCTGACACCATCTTTATCACAGCAGTTCCTGATCAGTTTCTAGTACCCCTGGAACAAGAACCTCCCTTTAAAGCTCCATGAAGACTACTACTCTGCTCTCTTGCTCAACATATAAAACAAGGGGCCCAGCTACTACATCTCTACTGAACCACAAGCAATGGTTATAATACAACACATAAGCCAATTCACAGACTCTGAGAAACTGAGTCAGAACTGGGGAAGAAGTGGGCAGCAAAGTTAGGGCTTCCATTTGCTCACAAGGTATTAGAACCAGATAATCCACAGACCCCAAAGGACTGGCCCTGGGAGCGGAGGACTGGGGGAGGAATGAATAAGGTCCTTAATTCTCATTAACCCTGACTAGGGCAAGGAAAGGGACCCAGGCAGCCCCACACAGTACTGTGCACTTATCAAGCTGCAAGCTCCATGAAGGTCAAAACTTTCATCTATTGTTTGTACTTTCATATGGCCAGTAGCTACAACACTGCACAACATGAGAAATACTTGTTGAGCAAATGAATGGCAGCTCAACAGTTCCTTGCATATGAACCTTAATCTATCCTGGGAGCACAGGGGACATGGAAACACCAATGAAAACACTGAGTTCACTGTCTGCACTGCACTGTCCCAAGGAGCCCTTTCCTGCCAACTAACCCAACTCAGGGCTCCCACAGCTAAGCAGCCTTTCTTTACTAGAAGAGTCAGGAATGAATTCCCTCCATTCAATTACAGATTAAAAACAAACTCCCTTCTGTGAAGCACAGCTGGAAAAGCCCTGCAGTTCTGGCCCAGTGATTCTTAAAGGCAGAGAGAAGAAAGTCCCAGCTGACAAACTATTACCTTGTGAGGCAGGACAGGCTTGAGACTGCGGCTGAAGTAGCTGAAGTGGTCCCCCTTCTTATGCACCTGGACTCGCTCACCATCGTACTTGATCTCAGAGAACATGCCATTGGGACACTTCTTCATTGCATACTCGATGGACTTGCAGGCCTCAGCCTTGGGATGGAGAAAGCAAATGCTGGAGCCTTTCAATAAGGTTCTTAGCAGAACCTGGGGTTAGGGTTGTCAGGAAAGAACACGGTCCGTTCACTGACTCAGGATAGAGTGCTGAAGGGGTGACGGTATTGCAAAGGCTGGGCAATGCTGCATTCTGATTATAAAATCATCAGCTGATATCCTGGGCTGCATAGCAAGATTGTCTCAAATAAAAAATAGCATATCACCAGAGTTAGCTTAATAGTTTGCATTCTGAAAAAGATAAATGCTATCTATTCTAGAATAAATAAAGCCCTTCTGAAACAAGATTTATTTTCTCAATAATTTAGTACCTGGCTTATTAAACACACTTGCTATCACTGTGATGGTGGGAGGAAGAGTTGAGGGCCAGTGACAGCGAGGCTGGCAGGGTGACTGTAATCAGACACTGACAGGACACCCAGACACAGGCACACTCACTCACATACTGGCACCAGGCAGAACCAAACAACAACCACCATTTTTGGGGTTCTTGTCAAGCCATAAACATGGTGTCATGTCATCTTTGATATGATTCTTCAGATACAGATTCAGAATAAGTGATCTGAAATTTGGGAGGTTATGCATTCACTATGTCAGGCAGCCAGCAAACAGGCAGACACAGATATGCACCTAAGCCCTCGCCCCAAGTCTGTGTGCTAGAGCACTAAGTATGGAACCCATACCATTCCTCAGACAAGGCGGTGGGATGGACTCCAGGGAGAACTCCCATAAGCCAAAAAGCCCCTTCTCCAAGTGAGGGAGCAGGTTCTATCCCTGACATGGAGATCACACTATTTTGGCACTGGCTATCCTACATTTCTGGTAGCGAGGGAACTCTTTCCTATCCCAAACATAGACCTCCTAACCCAGTGATGTAGTGCTACAAGAGAAATAAATAAATAAATAAATAAATAAATAAATAAATGAATGAATGAATGAATGAATGAATAAATAAATAAATAAATATCCCTGGAAAGCCCAAGGAGCCTCATAGCAAGCAGAAGACACGGACTCTGCTACACATGAAAACCAGAAGAGACAGCCCATCCTCACTAAAGCTGCAGAAATCCAAGTTACCTATGGGAGTGATGCTTTATTCCTGGTGATGTTTTTCCCTGTCACAGGACGCCTGGCTCTGTTGCCAGCTCTAAGCTGGAGGTCCTGCAGGAGGTCACATTCCTGTCTTTAAGTGTGATGCTAAACCACTCGGCTCACATGCCACTCCCACAGGGAAAGTAAAGCAAGAGGGGCAGGATGCTAGGGCTTGTTGACAATGCTGGAGGCTAGGCTCAGGTTTATCAGATCGCCTGCTTTCTTCTGAACTCTTACTTCCTGGCCTAGCACTGCTCTGCTCTGCTCATCTCCACCCTTTCTTTCCCCACACTTCTCCAGGCAACCTACAAGAGCCCTTGCCTTTCATCCCCTTTCAGATGCCAGTGACTTGAAGAGACATGGATGATAGGGACAAGGCAGTGTTCCTCACCAGCATGGGCTGCACAGGAGTCATCAGTGAGGCTTGGACACTCAGAGCCCGACGCCGGCCTGGGTCCTTCTCCACCTCCTGCTCATTGTGAAGGACCCGCTCTACCACATCCTGCAGGTTGCGTGACGCTTTGAAGGCTTCATAAGCATTGGGGTCAAGGGCATCTAACCTGCCAAGGGGGATAGGAACAAGGAAACAAACCTCTACATCTCACATTATGGCTCAGGGTAGCAGTCTGTCAGACTGCAGAGGTGATGGGGAAGTCGCCTTGTTCCATCTTGTAACTTGAAGATGTGTCTAGCCTACAGTAGTAGTGACATAGAGCCAAAAACAGTTATAAATGTGCCCCAACACAAAATGGCCAAATTTATTTAAAAAATGAAATGTTTTTTTCTTTTTGGTAACCTGAATGAACAGTTCTTCAGCATGAATTCTGTAGATACTGCAAGGTCAAAGGGTTGGAAATCAAAGCTGGCATAGGAAAAGATGAAACAGAAATTGAGGGTTTTGAGACCCTGTGCCTTTCTTGATGCAGCCTTGGCAGAGGATGAGGCTGGAATGGGCAAGAAGCCTATTCCAGACTTTCAGTTGCAGTAGCTTTGTGTTAAAGATAGTTATCTCCACTTTACATGTGAGAAAATGGGTGTGAAGGCGAGTTAGGGTCCCAGAGGAAGTTCCTATGAGGGTTCAATCTGAAGCAGGGTTCCCAAGTCTTGAGGGCAGCAGGAAATGAGGAAGTTGCAGTTCAGAATGTCAGAACAGCTATGGTACTTACACATGTTTTGCACCCGAGTTCATCTTCAGATCATGTTTGATGAGCCGAATGATACACTTAAGGTCATTGGCTGTACACCTAAAGAGGGGAGGCTTATTCAGCTTGATCTCTGAAGAACTGATCCCCCAACCTTCTTTCCCAAAGTAGGCCACTTCCCCATCCCATCCCATTGGGTCTGGATGAGGCAGTACCCCGCACACACCTGGAGGCAATGTCCTGTAGGGCCTGCTGCTGCTCATCCTCTTTGGTGAGCTTGGAGAGGTGCAGAAGGAAGGCATCCACTTCTTGGATGGTGAGGAGGCTCTTGGCAGCTGGGGGAAAAGACTTGCTCTGCTCAAAGAAGACTCTGATCGTCTCTGACACGTCACCCTGTCTCCAAAAACCAAAACGCCACTGCTGCAACCCCAGGGAGCTCGGGACTAACGATAAAGTTCAACCACAGCTTCTGTCCCCAGGCAGTTCTCAGGGACTCTCTCCCAGCCCATTCCCAGAAGGGACCATCTACCCACATGAGGCCACCACTTGCTTTAGCTAAGTAGAGACACAGCACTGATTCTAGATCAAGCCAATCTGATTCCTGTTTAAGATTCTGAACTAAGAAATATAGTCCTTCTACAGCAGATGCAGGGATAGAAACTCTCCATGGCACCAAAGCTGGAGTCATGAAGAAGCCAAAGATGACGGGAAAGTCCAAAGAAAGGGGGCAAGCAAGCAAGCAAATAAAGCCCAGGAACAGCTCCATGAGAGACAAAAGGAAGTCTCAAGCCCTGACATTTCAGATAAAGCCTTTTGTGGCTTAGCAGTGGTATGTTTTCAGTTACCAAACTTATAAAAGGAACAGCTGTGTCCTCACACTCAGTTTCCCCAGCCTAACAGAGTCTTGCTCACCAAGTTTCGGTTTCCTACACCAGTATGTGCTCAGTCATGTTTAAAACTGGCTGTAGGAAGGCTACCCTGGCAGACTCCCACCTGGGAGTGGCCTCCCGACACCTGCTCTGACCTGTTCTAGGTCCCGGGCCATATCATCTGGGTTGCAGTTAAAAATGCGGCTAAAAAGTTTCACAATCTGCTTATCGTTCAAGTTGTAGACACTCTTAATGACACCTGGCAGCAACAGCTTCACTGTTAGATACACATCACCGTGGAAGCCATCTGAAAACAAAAGAAAGGAACTCCCATTAAGAAGTGGAGCTGCCAGGTATGGTGGTGCACACCTTTAATCCCAGCACTCAGGAGACAGAAGCCTGCAGATCTCTGTGAGTTCAAGGCCAGCCTGGTAAGTTCCCAGAGAGCCAAGGATATAGCCAGTGAGGTCCTAACTAAATTAAGAAAAAAAAAAGAAGAAGCAGAGACTGCTTCCCATGACTGCCTGCATGTATAATGTCAGTAGCAGCAGTCAGCGGCTGTGGTTTTTGTCGGCCTCGTCTTTACCCCATGATCTCCACTGGGCAAAGCTCTGACTTTCACTTTGTCATGTGAGACAGAGCCAGGAGATTCTAGTCTAAACCAGGCATGTGGTTCACCTAATCACTTTCATGAGCGGCTGATTTCTGTGCTAGTCAATGGGGTGGGTTCTTCTGCCTCCTGGAGACAAAATAAGGGCAGAGGAAGGAAATGGCCAAGCACACTGAGCAGAATTGGCTATATAACATGTAGGGTCTGGTGATAATTACAACTATGGAATCCCATTTCAAGAGTATCAAGAATTTCAAGATACCAGTGTCTTGTGCCCATAAAGCTGGCCATGGCTCTGAGCTTTTCAGAGAAAAAGCACACTCAGGATGTACGTGGATGTCCCTACCTCCTGTGGAGCCTTTCTGCAAGAAGTCCTGGATGATCTGGGTCTTTATGTTGTAGCTAGGATTTTCAGCTACCATGGCACACAACTTCCGGAACTCTCGAAGTAGACAATCTTTGTGTTTAGGGTCACATTTACTTGCTGACAGACTTGTTCTAGGGGCAGGGCTTGAGGGAGCTTGCTCAGAGTTGTTGGGTTTGGCTGCTGGAGAGAGAAACGGCACAGATGATTCATTTTTCCTTTTTAGGAAGCAGAAAAAGGAAGGAAGAACACTAACATTTTGTTGCGGCTTCATCTGTAGTTTTATTTAATCCCCCCAAAGAGTCACTGGAGGTAGATGTACTGGATCCATATCACAGGTGCAGATATGGAGGTCAAGTAATTGGGCCAAATGCCGCTGCTTGTAGATTGGACTGAGAAGCAACTGTTTGTGTGAGCACCTCACATAGGAACAAAGGCTGCCTTCATGCCACAAGCCATCAAGCAGATCGTAGAGCAATTGTCATTCTGATACTAGAAAGACTGGGATGAGCAAGGGACAGCCATTGTGGATGGTCAGAGCTGTTGCAAATCTGTCAGATTACAGAGTTCACTGTCCTCTTACTGATGAGACCAAAGACCAAGAGCAGATAGCTTAAGACCACTACCTCTTTGGTACAAGAGCCAAAACAGGGATGCCAACAAGAAAGTCAGGATCCATCAGGCACTCCAGCTTGTCTTACTTATTTATTTATTTTTGATATAGGGTTTCTCTGTATAGTCCCAGCTGTCCTGGACTCGATTTGTAGGCCAGGCTGGCCTTAAACTCACAGAGACCCACCTGCCTCTGCCTCTAGAGTGCTGAGATTAAAGGTGTGTGCCACCACACCCTACTAAATGGCAGTTTTATTTTGAGAGAATCCTCATCGGTTCTCTCTCACCTCTTGATGACCATTTACAAGGACAAGGCAGAGTTATTATAGCAAGAAGCTGCTGATTAAGGCTTCTTGTTTGGGTTTTGTAAATTGTAAATCTGTCATCATGTCTGACCTGGAATCCTATCTGGGGTGGGAATCTTTTTTCCAAAGCATCACTGTTTAGCCAGGTTCAAGGAGATTATTACCCTTCTCCTCTCAACTCCTCTAAATTCCATGCCCAAGACCAGGGCCCTTCTAGAACCGTGCTATCCTTGTCAGCTGGACTCTTCTGTATCCCTACCATTGGCCTACTACCAAGCAACACACAAACCAGTTTTCAAAAATAAAAACTACCAGAGATGGCAGCACATGCCTGTACTTCTAGCACCCAGGAGACAGAGGCAGGATGATCTTAATTTCAGAACAGGCTAGATAAGACACTCCCTCTTATATTTTTGGGTTGGGAGCCTAGCCTTTAATGGGTGAGCCATCTCTCCAGCCCAAGAGTCTCTCTGAAATAAAACAAACTTTGAGTGCATGCATGTGTGTATGATAAAACTCCTACAGAACCAGGAATCATTTCTGTTATTTTATCTACCATAATCCTCTGACAAGGCTAATATCTTGATTCACAGACAAAGCCACACTCACTCAAACAGGTGAAGACTTGCTCAAAGTACCAAACTGTCAAGCCTGGACCAAACCTCAATTCTTCTGACTTCACATCTAGGCTTCTTTGAACCTCCTGACTACTCAAGTCCAAAAGGTTTCATTTTATTATTTTTTTCAACTGAGACATTCATAAGAATTGTTTATCTCTAAGGTAATTGCTTATCTCAAGGGTACAGGGTAAGTAACACACTACTGGGACAAAGAGACTTCAATATACTACTAGCCTCCTTGTGAACCTGAACTTCAGTCCATTTGTAGAATAATCATAATGAGCATAACAGAAAAGTACCTCCCGAGGTTAAGTGAGTAACAAAAACCCTAGGCCAACACTTTCTTTTACTTACAGCCAATAAACAGCCCTCTCAATTTCTGTCTGCAGTACAGGTTCTAGCAACGCTTAACTGACTCCATGTCCACAAACAGTAGTTTGTTATACAACAGAAACAACTCATATATGTGTGTGTACAATTATATATTACTTTTATTTTTCTTACCAAGACAAGCAAGAAATAGGAGATGGAATCTGAATCTAGAGCCTGTTAATTCCCAAGTCCTCCTGCTTAATCACTGGGATCTTTATCACTGTTTCCCAATAAAACACAACACCCTCATTCACATATTCTTTTAGGCTGCACACTCATGAATCTCAACATATATGGTATATACGGGCACAGACTGGCAACAGAAATCAAAGGAAAACATTCTATTCATGACCTGTCCTCAGTTCAGGCAAGTTTGGGGAGACAATTTCTCAGAAGTCTGTCATTAAAAAAACTAGAAGAGCAGGTTAGAAAAATCTTTTTGACCCAGGTAATAGCTTTAAGTGGAAGAAGGCTTGAAAAAACCAACAGAGATTAAAGTACATAGAGAGATGCTCTCCATGTGGAGCACTGAGAGTCAGCCATGGCTGGACTGCCTAACGGAAGCCAGTTTCTGACACTCAGTAAGGCAGTATGTCCACTTAGGCAGAAACATAAACAAGACACCAGATAAAGGAGGGCCTTAACAGGGAAAGTAGCCTTAACCCATCTTACCTGAAAAGCCAGAAAATTTCCGGGGATTGGTACTGGTAACAAATGAAGCACCTTTTGCAGGGGATGTCACCTGGCCAGTGGTCGTCAGCTTAGCCTGGACAGCAGCTTTCTTCTTTGGTGTGCCAGATGCCTTAGAGGACAGATCTACAAGACCCACAAAGAACAAAAATACCCTTCAGAGAAAGACTGCTTAGAAAGCTTCTGGAGAGTTTATCAACAGTTCTCAAATCCTTGTTAGGTACATTTCTATTATACTATGACCCCAGGCTTGCTGGTCTTTTTGAGTGGAGGAAGGAGTTAAAAGGGTATTGGGCAAAAAGGAAAAAAAAAAAAAAAGAGATATTTTGGGGACCACTTGCCTTTATTAATAATTTGAATTTTCACCAAAATTCCCCACCTCTTATCTAATATATAATAATTTCTGAAAGTACAGATTTTGGGAAAATCAATATTTTATGGGCATGGGTGTTTTGTCTGCATATATGTCTATGTATACGTGTATGCCAGGTAGCCAGGAAAGCCAGAAAAGGCATTGGATCCCTTGGGACTGGAGTTATAGACAGTTGTGAGCTGCCCCGGAGGTGCTGAGAATTAAACCCAGATCCTCTGGAAAAGCCACTTTTTCTTTTATTTGATGATCCAGGTCTCCAGCCCCAGGGAATCACATTTTGATAGATTAAACTCTATCTGCAGAACAGCCCTATACACAGAAACAACAAAGTAAAATGAAGAACCAGAGCATGTTTGTCTGGCACAGGTAGGAAAATTTTGGTTGTCTGCACTTCTCTTCCTCTGAGTGAGATATAAGTTAGTAAGAAACTGAGGCCATGAGACCAGCTTGGCCTTGAGTTCTAGGCCAGTGAAGGCTAGGTTAGCTAGGACTACACAGGAAGACTGTGTCAGTGAAAAAGAGAGAGAAAAAGTGAGCCAGCAGGTGTAAATTAGGGTACATAAATGAAAAAAAAAAAAAGGATATAGAAGCCCAACTAAAGGGACTGCTAGTTGGCCAAAGATGGGACAATTGAGTACCAACCTGAATGCAATAATGAGCTGTAAGTCTCTGGGAAAAAGTAGTAATCTATAAGTTCATAAAGATAACAAGTTGACAGCTAAAAGGGTGGTGGTAGTGGGTATTCTTTTAAAATGTCAACATCTAAAAGAAAGACTGTAGAGTACCAGGCATGGTTGATACAGGCATGGTTGATATAATCTTAGTCCTGAGGATAAGGCAGGAAGATTGTTCCAAGTTTGAGGCCAGCCCAAGCTACATGACACGGCAAGAATATGTCTCAAAACAAACAAACAAACAAAAAAAAATCTTCTGGAAACGTTGCAGAGTAAAGGAGGCTAAAGAGACATGGCAATTAAATGCAATACCTAGTCTGATCCTAGACCTGAACAATGCAATGGAGGAAAATGTACAACTGAATTATAGTGTTTAGTCAACTGACAAAAGAGTAAACAGATAAGAAAGTATACTTTACTGAGGTTGACAGGTAAACTATGCTCACATAAGACAAGATACTATTTTTCAGATACATACTGGAGTACGTCTGAAGCCTAATGATACAACTTTCTCTGATAGCTCAGTAAAAAAAGAAGTCTGATAAGGAAGAGAGAATGAGCACATAAACAGAAATGATAAACTGTTATCAAGAGGGAAATCCGTGTAAACAGAGTGTGAGTGTTCTTGCTACTATTTTTACTCTTTTAATTATACTGTGAATTTGAAATTATGTTCAAGCAAGACACACAAAGAAATCTCCTAGGCTCTGGTCTCCTGGTGCCCGATCCTATCAGCACGAGCAAGCTGAGAAAGCAGGTTCTCCCCTCACCTGCAATGTGCTGGCTTATCTGTTCCTTTTCATTGTCTTCCAGCTCTTCCCAGCCTTCCAGCTCTGTGAGGTCTTCGATTTTTTTTGTGGTGGCCCGTGCCCGCTCCAGTTTCTCAAACATGCACTTAATGTGGTACCACTCCTTCATATCGCCCCCAGACTCGGAGAAGGGATTGGGCACCACTTTGCCAATTCGGCATACACCCTTTACAATCTTCTCCTTGCATTTCTTGCAGCCAGCTGTGCCCCGCTTGGCATAGTCCACACAGAACCGCTGCTCCGCCATCTCATAGGGGCCAGTACAGAGTCCCACATGCGACCCTGGGAAGAAAACAAGGTGGGTGGCACGTGGTCTTAGATGACCTCCTTGAAAAGGTAGAACAGGCTTTCTTCTCTGGAGGAGACAGCACCCACGAGGGAAATCTGTTTCTGACCACTGGCTCAACTGTCTTATAGCAGGCCAGCGATTGTGTTCTGGGAACAGACACAGTTCTTTTCTGCCAAGGGCACAAAGGTTTCTTGGGAAGAGGATCTTGAAAGCCAAAGTCATATAGCTGCATGAAAGGGTGGGAAACAAAAGACAGGCAGACATGAAGAAGCCAGGCTTCCAATTCTCAATGGCCAGAATCTCATACAGAGCACATGACTACTCAAGCATTTCCCAGTGCATTAAATACTTACCACCAAGAGTTCCAATACAGGAAAAACCAGTTTCCAAAGGGGCATGCAACATCAACAATATGAGATACTCATAATGGATGGTAACCTTTAAATATTACCATTCTGAAGCTTTCTCTTAATAACAAAGAAAAATTACATCTTGCTAATGAAGTTGCTCTGTGAAATGTAACACATGAGCCACTTTCAGAAAACATTTAAGTCACTATAACAAATCCGGGATTTCAGAAGAGGCCCTTCTTTGAGAAATATCTAATCCGAGCCTATAATCAGAATGACTGCCTGAGTTCAAAACCTTACTTAGCCATTTATCAGCTGTGTGACTACTTCTCTGTTCCTAGTTCATCACAATAGTACCAGATATAAGGAGTAGTTGTTCTAAGAGTAAAGTCCTTAGAAACAGAATAAGCAATTCCCTTAGTAATTCAGCAACCTGAATCAGGGAAAGCTGAAATAGCCGGACTGTATGAATCAAAGGCAGGGATGAACCAACTCAAGTGGATAGCGATTATACCCTACCCTTCTTATAGTTATAATTATTTAAGTGGCTTTACAGTTTTAATTTCCAATATACTGGCAACCATTTTTAGCCCAAACACTGCTGAGAAGTAAAACTGATAATGTGTCAGGACAGAAAGCAGGTTTCACTCACTGAAGTACAACATAGAGCAGAGCACACGTGTACAATTGAAGGATTGGAGGCCACGCCTACCCATCCACGGGTGGGGTGGGGGGTGGGCCTAAGGGAGGTAGAGGGCGGGACGGTGGGGGCAGACACCAGGTGACTCCGTTTCCCCCAACAAGCCGACCCTAGACAGCTAACCCTCCTCGACTCCAGCTCTCTAGTGCTAGGATTATAGGTGTGGGCCACCAGGCCTGAGTTCAGTTTATATTTATTTATTTTTGGCTTTTTGAGACAGGATCTTGCTATGTAGCCCTGGCTGACCTGGAAGTCACTGTTGTAAAGCAGGCTGGTGTTCTGAGTGCAGGGATTAAAGGCGAGTGCCACCACACCCGGTCCCAGTTTTATTTTTAAAACAAGACTAAGAGCTAGTTATCGTGGCTAGTTATTGTGTAATCCCATCACTCGGAAGGGTCGGGTATACTTCGTAAATTTCAGTCTAGCCAGGGCTACATAGCAAGTCCGTCTCAAAACAAAACAACACAAAAACAACAAACAAAAACAACCCCAAAGATCAGAACTACTTCATGGGGTGATTACGAAAATTACAACGAATATCAGAGCAGGCTAGTGGAGGAGTGTTGAACTGCCTCCAAGTTTGTATACCAAACTTGTGTATTTGACAATGTACGACTTGGGGGAGGGGAGGTCTGTAACTGGGAGACGGGCCACACAAGCCCCTGACGGTTAAGAATCAGAGAGGCGAGCGAAGGCCGACTGGGCTAGGGGCGAGTAGGAGTTCAACTTTCCGCAAGTTAGGATGGGTGGAGTGCAACCCTAGCCCAGGATAAGACAATTAACACAGGGACCGGTCACGCACTTCCCAATACATTAAATCCATTTAATGCTCGGGAGGCTCGGGAGCCCCCCGGGCCGCGAAGGGCAAGCTGCACGCCGCTCTGCCCACAGGCTCTGCCGGGGAGCCGCGCAAGGAGGGACCGAAGGCAGCCGGGCCCCGAACCCCTTGGGGATGCCCACTCCCGCGCCGATCCTGCTCTCCCCAGTGCCCGCCTAGGGTCCCGGGGGCCGCGGGGCTCTCTCTCGTGGGCTCCCGGGGGGCGCCACGTCACGAAGGGTGTGCCCCCAGGCTGCGCGGCGGGCGGGGGAGGAGCCACGGCCACCCCAGCCACGCCGCGCTCGGCCGGGTCGCTGGCCTCCCTCACACCGCGCCCCGCGCCCCTCCGCGCCGCCCCTCACCTGCCTTCCCCGCCGCCCCGGCTCCGACGTTCCGCACCAGCGACCGGACCGACAGCCCACAAGGCCGCAGGCCTCACTCGATGACTAGGCCGCCTGTCTCTTTAAATACGGGTCCCAGAACCGGAGGCAGAGCGCAGGCGCAGTGGCCTATCCAGACCTGCGTCTTAGACCCCTCCCCCTCCAGCCGCCACGTGTGTCGCTGTTCTGTTCCGGTTTGCACTGAGGAGTTGTGGGGTTCAAGTGGCAGCTTGGGGCGCTGCGGGCCTGAACTCCCTAGAATTTTTCGTTATTGACTATTGAAGATAGTAATTAAAAAATTATTGCAATGAGCCCAGGGAAGGAAAGATCGATTCGTTCCACCCGTATTTTCTATTCCTGACTACAGTTTTGCTGAATTAAAAAATGAGCTATTTTAATTAAAAAGGTACTTAGGCAGTGTGATGGACAGTGGCCCCGATTATAAGCCATTTAGTGTACTACCGCTTCTGAACCTCAAGCCAGCTTTGTGAGTTTGAGATGGCTGTTTTTACAAAAATAAAAGTATCCGGGGCCGGGGCGGTAAGTGACCTTGTTCTGTCTAGGAAGAGCACACAGTTGGGCTTTGTTAGGTAAATAAAGAGCAGATCGCGGAGCAAAGTTCTAATTGTATGGTATAGCCTTTATTCCATAGGGAAGGAACGCTGTGAAGAGCCTAGGGAATAGTTAACTACAGTTGAAACTGGTCAGGGGACAGACTAAGGTAAGCGAACCCAAGGCTATCACACTATCAAAGTGGCCTTGAGATGGAGAAGAAGGTGCATGCTTGAAATTACTTACACTTTAGAAGTACCAATATGAGGGCTAGAGAGATGGTTCCGAGGTTAATAGCACTGCTTGCTCTTCCAGAGGACCTGAGTTCAATTCCTAGCAACCACTTGGTGGCTCACGACCATCTATAATGAGATCTGGTGCCCTCTTCTGGCGTGTAGGTGTACCCGCTGACAGAGCATTGTATACATTATATATATATATATATATATATATATATATATATATATATATATAT